>NC_062538.1:3909098-4050232 GCF_022655615.1 Tachysurus fulvidraco
TAACTTTTATTGAAACATTAATGCACTGTTTTTAATTATCGTTGCCATTTAAACAAATGAGAAATGCTAGTAAAGTAACACAAATGTTAATTTTATGTGTTTAAAAAAAAAACAAATGTAATTTAATTAGAGCAAATTCAGCATTACAAATGAGTCTGAACTCTGATATATCTGATTTATTTATCACTTTTTTTGTACATGTAATAACCTTTTTTTTTTTTAAGCATATTTTCCCTTGGCAAAAACAACAAATTATAAACAGTTAAGCTTTTGTAGATCATCTTTACAGAATTTTCATTCATTCATTCATTTTCTACCGCTTCTCCGAACTTCTCGGGTCACGAGGAGCCTCAGGCGTCATCGGGCATCAAGGCAGGATACAACCTGGACGGAGTGCCAACCCATCGCAGGGCACACACACTCTCATTCACTCACGTAATCACACACTACAGACAATTTTCCAGAGATGCCAATCAACCTACCATGCATGTCTTTGGACCGGGGGAGGAAACCGGAGTACCTGGAGGAAACCCCCAAGGCACGGGGAGAACATGCAAACTCCACACACACAAGGCAGAGGTGGGAATCGAACCCCCAACCCTGGAGGTGTGAGGCAAACGTGCTAACCACTAAGCCACGGTGCTCCCCTTTACATAATTTTATTTTAGTTTATTTTATTCTCGAGCTGATTATTTTCCAATAACAGATCATCCTGCAGTATTATTATTTATACCTTGATTCCTGTTATACCACCTCGGTTTGTCATCGCTAACCATCGCTAAATGTCATCACAGAATGTACGAATTCTACTTTTTTATTAATTTATGGACAAAACAAGTTTCTTGTTAAATTTTTTTTTCTCGTATCGGCAACAAATAACCGTTCCCTCGAAGGTTGCTTTCGAATTTAGTGACAGAAACAAATGTACCTTGTTACAGAGAAATCATAAAACCTAAAAGTCATCCATTTATTTTACAGTTTGGGAAAAGGTTTAGCTTGTTACCATGATTGTTTGTTGATACTGGAGACATTTTCATAAATTTTAAATAAAAGTTTATAAAAAGTGTCAACATTGATGAACAATTTTATTTATTTATTTATTTTTATTCTGTTTATTAATAGGCTTAGAAACAAATGAACAAATATTAGGTTAAGCTAATGAATTAATATAAACTCGTAACATGACTTACGGCTCCGGTCATTGAAAACGAATCGACGCCTTCTGACCAATCAGAATGGAGAATTCAACAGCTCTGACGTGTAAACACTTGTAACACTTTATTAACGTTGTAAACAGACTAAAAGTCACTTTATAGCCCTGTATAGAACCTATTTAAAGTTGCTTAACAGAGATTTCTCTAAACTATAAGAGGCAGTAGCTGGAAGTAGTTGTAGTTGATTCATCTGTAATTATTCTATCACACGGTCAGGAAAATATAAACACAATACAGTTTTAAAAATATGAGTCATTTATGGAGACAGTGCAACTCTGAAGCCATCTATTTGAAAACTCCTAATTCAAAACTAAAAACAAAAATAAAGCGACAAAAAGTTTTCTATAAATTTCTATAGAGCTTCAATGGATTCATTCATTCATTTTCTACCGCTTATCCGAACTTCTCGGGTCACGGAGAGCCTGTGCCTCTCAGGCGTCATTGGGCATCGAGGCAGGATACACCCTGGACAGAGTGCCAACCCATCACAGGGCACACACACACACTCATTCACTCACACACTCACACACTACGGACAATTTTCCAGAGATGCCAATCAACCTACCATGCATGTCTTTGGACAGGGGGAGAAAACCGGAGTACCCGGAGGAAACCCCCGAGGCACGGGGAGAACATGCGAACTCCACACACACAAGGCAGAGGTGGGAATCGAACCCCCAACCCTGTAGGTGTGAGGCGAACGTGCTAACCACTATGCCACCATGCCCCCCAGAGAAATGATCCAAAATGATTAAAATCCAAGCAGAAAGAGGAAAACTCCCATGAGGACACTGTATAACATTATATGGCTAAACATGGCTATACAGGCTTAGTAAGATTGGTTGCCAGTTTATTAGGCACCACTACTATATAGATATTATTTGGGTGGTGGACCATCTTCAGCACAGTGTATATACTACTGTGAGAATGATCTATAACTTCTGGTGGTGCTCTGGTCTCCAATGGTGAATGGGATGAGGTAGAAAGACCAAACTAGCTGTATGGTCAGTAATCAGGTTGAAACTCAACTCGTTGTGGGTTGAAATGAGTCCAGGAACTCATGAGGAAGCGGTGTCCAGTTCTGCTACATACTGTAGAACCTTTAGTGTATTTCACCAGATTTTTCAGAAATGTCAACTTTATAGAATACCCCATAAATAGATGTTAGGTTTTTTTTATATGTTTGTTTGTTTGTTTTAAGTAGGAATTGAAAATGTTCTTGTTCTAATCAGGGTTTTCATTCATTTAGCTTCAGTCTATCTAAGGAATGCTAAGAACAAGGTGGGAATACACTTTGGAAAGAACACCAGTTCATTACAGGGCCACGTACACACACATACACACACACATTTACACACCATTATTGTTGCTTTAACTGAACTGAACAAATGGCACACAGCATCACACCATTACTTCTGGATGGAAACAATTGTCCTTAGTGTTCAGAAAGAAAGTGAAAGTCCTTTATTTAAAGACCTTTATTATTAACTTCACTTTCTCCTCTATACTATGGTGCTTCAGGGTTTAGTGTTTGCCAAGTGTCCTCCAGTTCATTACATTAAGTGCCGTCTTCAGCGACAGTATATCCGTCCCTCAGTCATCCATAAAACCACAAATCACAGAACTGTTAATGCCACTTTGGGTTCTTCTTCTTCGGCTTTCATGGCTGTGTGCTATCAAACAGAATTAGAGTCAGGATCCAGCCAAATAACCGTATGGAAAGTTTCTAAAGCTGCCAAAACTGATCTGGACTGAACTGATAAGTCCGGTCACAGTGAGGGACGGACGAGTCGCCATTGAAGTGCTCTGCGGTATTATACAAACCAGATTAAAAGGTCAAACCTCGCCGCCATGTCCAAACTCCATAGGTATCGAGCTCAGTTTATCTGTATGCATCAATCTGCTAAAGTGCTATTATTTATTTATTTTCTTAGTAAGTTACTGAACAATCTAAGTAATTGCAACCTAACGCAATAAGGTATATTTCAGCAGCGGTGACCTCTCAAAGACGGCACGCTATACGTTTCTACGCCCGAGGACGCCGTCTGTCGTGATCCATCCAGGATTCTGAATTTCATGACGGATGCTGCATGAAGAAGGGACACTCACCTTTCTGTGTGATGCTGTCAAACTTCCAAGACTTAAAACAGGTGAGTCCCATGCTGCAGGTGTCTTTCTCATGCAGCGCGCTAGCTTTGCCTGATCTTTACTCCTCTCTTGGCGTTTATCATTCTCTACATGTCAGCGATGGAATTGCTGGTGAACGGAGGCTGGCCACATCGGTGGCGTTTTTAAGCATGGAGTCCCCAGCACTGCCATGGTTCGGCTCAACTGCCGCTCCATCCGTCTAATTCCCCACATCTCCCTCCCCATCCATCCCATCAATAAAGATCCAGCTCTACCCCTTTTGCAGTCCGTACTGGGGGAGATATGAGGGTGGGGCGGGCTCTGTCTCTGCAGCATACGCACGCACATACACACACTTCTAAGCCAAAGTCTGGCCTCAGCATCCCTTCAGCAGCTATAATTACTTTGGTACACTACGGCATTTCAGGCAAGCAGGACCAATTTCCCTAATGCATCCACAGCCCTGCACACAACCCCCCTCCCCCTGAGCCGCCACCCAGCATTTGGTTTAATGGCCATCGACATGATCGGCCCTCACCCGCACGCAATGACTCAAAGAGGTTATAAAGACAGGAGCGGGTGACCGGCGCGTTAAACTTTTGAACCGTTCTCCATTACGCTAAGAGGAGACACACTCTCTCTCTTTCTCTCTCTTGCTCCTGTTCTCATTCCTTTAACTGGTTTCCATCGTTTCTATCTCTCTCACACCCTCCTCCTCTCTCGCTCTCTGTTCATAGATGAGATTTATGTTCCCTGGCCTGGGAGGGATGTTGTGGATGTATTGATCCTGATGAAAGAGGCTCACTTCATTTGGAAGAAGGAATAGTCTGACTGACTAGACTTTACACATGCCATCAAATCCTAGGCGTTAGTCAGACTGATTTGTTGTGGCTTTTCACGGCTGATGTCCACGGTGAGTCTCCATGAGGAGTCATTTTTGAGGAGGTCAAAGAATAGAAATGGACACCTTGTTTGAAAACATATGCATTTCTTTCTTAAAGTTGACATTACAATATCAGTAACTTGTTGTTAATACCCAAAGAAGTTTATTCTTCCCTTTCTGGTTTTATAATTATGGTCAGGTTTGAGATGGATCCAGAACCCACCCCGGATGGGAGGCCTGAACATTGCAGGGCACCATTCATGTAATAATACACACCTCAGGGCAATTGTGTAAATACCTGTGTATTTTTGGATAATAGGAAGAAACCAGAGAACCTGTAGGACACCAAAACAAACAAAAGACAGTAACACAAGCTCAGGATCGAACCAAAGACCCCTGTAGCACCATGTGGCTTCCACATCAACATACCTTTACAAGGTACTTCAAGAACAAATGGTTTGAGACTTTTAATTTGATTTGTTTACGTAGACCAAATGGAATCACCTTTCGAGAGATTGATAGAGTGTCAAGTGTGACTTGAGGATGGTGTCTCCTGTAGCCCCCTGCTCGCTATACTGTATGTGCGTCCACTATGGAGGCAATTCTAATTAATACTGAAAGCTTTCATCTTCCATTGTGTCAATATGCCTGACTCATGCCTTTCACGTGCTCAAGCTTTGAGGCTCTTCGGAAAATGAACCCCTCTATCCAAACACACACACACACACACACACACAGACACACACACACAGACACACACACACACACACACACACACTGGCCTGCTACTTTTCTAGTAAACACACACCCACACACTTCATCATGCCTCCTGTTTCATGACATGTCAGTCTCAGAAAAATTGAAAGTGCCACTGTGGGAGGCTGTTGGTGTGAATTAAACTCTTTTCTCAAACGAAACGGCCAACTGTAAAGGAATTCTAGAAATATAAAAAAATGAGTTTTGGTAATAATTTCTTTTATTTTTAAAATTGTAAAAAAAAAAATTTTATTTCCCTCTACAGCAGTATTTTTTACGCATGTTTTAAACTCTTTACATGAGTTTATTACTATCCTCCAAAGTAATGACGTCTGATTACAAATTATAGCTTTGTAAGAGCTAGACAGTCTTTTCGTGTAACGTGCGGCCGATCGTTTTGTTGTGTTTTTATTTTTAATGTATTTTGTATAACAGCACTTTCTCTGTTTATCTGTTCAAATTTTTTTTATTTGTATATATACATCGAGGCATAACTAAAATAATATTTTACTGAATTACTTAATCCTGGCACATTGCCTTCCTAGTCATCATGGCAGCATGACATCATGGTATATATAAAACGCATGTCATAAAAATGTCTTGACACACTGACATTATATTTTTGGTGTATGACACACTCCTATGTAAAACTGCATCTGAGTCTACACATCTCTATACTACTATAGGCTTTATATTTATTCACTATACTGTATATGTTTACATATATACCTATACATTACATGTTTACATATATATCTATATATATTACATGCTGTACATATGTTTATATATATACCTAGATAGATAGATAGATAGATAGATAGATAGATAGATAGATAGATAGATAGATAGATAGATAGATAGATAGATAGATAGATAGATATTACATGCTGTACAAATTTTCACATATTTATTTGCACTTGTCTATTTGCACAATTGCTACTCATTGCACTTCTGGTAGATGCCAAACTGCATTTAGTTGCCGTGTACCTGTACTATACAATGACAATAAATTCCATCCATCCATCCATCCATCCATCCATCCATCCATCCATCCATCTATCTATCTATCTATCTATCTATCTATCTATCTATCTATCTATCTATCTATCTATCTATCTGTCTGTCTGTCTATATAGCTGTCTATCTTTCTTTCTTTCTGTCTATCTATCTATCTATCTATCTATCTATCTATCTATCTATCTATCTATCTATCTATCTATCTATCTATCATTCATTCATTCATTCATTCCAGGGTTGATTTAAACATAGAAGTGACTTACAGTAGCCAAACACACACACACATGCACGCACACACACGCACACACACACACACACGCACGCACACACACACACACACACACACACACACACACACACACACACACACACACACACACACATATTATTTACTCATTGCTGTCAGACTTAAATGACTAATCACATGTAATACTGATCCTGAGAGACACAACATCATGATGCCATCATGTCTAACAGAAGATTTGATTTCAGACATATGAGTACACCAGGTCATGCCCTTACTCACTAAAGGGGAATTATCAGTGGATGAAAAGATCATGATGTGTCAGGACAATGAATTTGAATGAATTTTAAAGTTACGCTCGCATCAAGATCACATCAAGCAAAAAGTATAGTTTTGTTAATTTATTTTCGTGACTATGGTTCTGGTCAGGCTCATGAGGAAATCCTGGACAAATCCTTTTGGACAATGAGCAGAAGAGAAGAATTCACTCCATATACACTAACAACTTGTAAATGACTAATAAATCTTACAAGCAAACTATTTTGAAACTATTTTAGTTCATTTAACACACAAAAAATGCACGAATTGATTCTGAT
Organism: Tachysurus fulvidraco; assembly: GCF_022655615.1. Taxonomy (NCBI): domain Eukaryota; kingdom Metazoa; phylum Chordata; class Actinopteri; order Siluriformes; family Bagridae; genus Tachysurus; species Tachysurus fulvidraco. The sequence goes on from NC_062538.1 coordinate 3,915,939, forward strand.
TTTTTTTTTAAATTAGTTAAAATAAAAACACGCACTTGAACTGTAGCTTTGTTAATTAACACAGTCTGCTGCCATCTTCAGGTGAGAGGAGAAATTGCAACCTGGGTTTAGTCTACGTACTGTACACTGTGTTTGTGTGTGTGTGTGTGTGTGTGTGTGTGTGTGTGTGTGTGTGTGTGTGTGTGTGTGTGTGTGTGTGTGTGTGTGTGTGTGTGTGTGTGTGTGTGTGTGTGTGTGTGTGTGTGAGAGAGAGAGAGAGAGAGAGAGAGCTGTGTTGGTGTCCAGTTTAAAGTTCATTTAAAGATACTCACCTGCTTGTGACCAGCTTCCTTCGCCTTCAGGAGAGTGCCGCCTGCACGTGAATAAATTAAAGGGACAGAAAGAATAAAATGACAAGTATATAAATACTTAATAGTGGTGTGGTATATGAAATTGTAAATATAGTGTGGGGGTTTGTTTCCACATGGTGAAAGCTAAGTCATCATTTTGATATCAACAGTTTTACAAATCAGATATCAAACACTTGGTTTATTTCTTAAACACTTATAACGAGATCATGACTCCAGCATGTAGAGATGATCAGACGCTTCCCAGCTGGTGGACATCTGGTACATCCTGTAAACATGGGATATTGTTGTTGTTGTTGTTGTTGTTGTTGTTGTTGTTGTTGTTGTTTTTGATCATTATTATGATTATGATTATTATTATTATTATAATTTGTTATTGCTGTTGTTGTTGTTCCTATTATCATTATTATTATTATTGTTGTTGTTGTTGTTGTTGTTAATAGCATAATTATCATCATTATTGTTATTATTATTGTTAATGTTGTTGTTGTTTATGTTTTTGTTGTTCCTATCATTATTGTTGTTGTTGTTGTTGTTGTTGTTGTTAATAGCATCATCATTATTATTTTTGTTGTTGTTCCTATCATCATCATCATCATCATCATCATTATCACGTGCTAACTAGCTATGTTTACAAATCATGTGGTTATTTAAAGTGTCATATTATCCAGCATCAATATTAATGTCATGATGAATGAAGGGACGAACCGATTGATAGAACGGTGTGAACGTTAATTACAGTAAAGGCAACTTTATCCCATTTGTAATATAAGTGAAAGCCAGTCAGATTGAGCTCGAACGCCCTGTATACGTGCACTACGTGTGGCTGTCAATAAGGCTTGTACACCCTACATAGTGCACTTCCTTTTATAATCAGGCGCTATTTGGATTTCACCCAAAGTCTTTATTAGCTGTAAACGTTTGCGGTTCGTTGCCGAGAGCACAATCTGACCTTTCATGACTTGTCATAAACTCTTGTTTGAGCTAAGGATATTTTAAGTGGAGGTAACGTTATACTTTATTTTCTACGTTTATCTATTGGCTCATTAGCTCTGTGAGCAAAACAGCGAAGCTAAAGCTAACAGGCTAGCAAGTTCAATCTAGTTAGCTAGCTTCAGACAAGCTAAGCTAGCTAACTTCTAACTAGCCCAGAGCTAAAACGAGTGTTGTTTTATAGCGTGTAAATTAATTGAAACGGGTGTAAACGTGTATAATGTCAACTTAATAATGTATTATTATATATTATTATATAGCTAGCTTGCTGGCTAAAATACTAATCATGTTAAATGCTCAGTAATTAACAATTCACACCGGAAGTGTTTATTCTAGTTATAAGTTGAGTCTTGATGCTAGTGTTTATATATATATATATATAATGTGATTTATTTAGTCCAGGATTAAAAATAATAACAAAATAAAAATATTTTTTTCTAAAAGGAAAATAAACTAATATAAAAATCTCAAATGTGTCATTCATTAGTGACCATCAGCTTATTGATCTTACTGAGTTTCTCAGTAATTTAGTCAAGGTTGTGACCTGTAGTCATCAAGTCATCAGTCAGCTCTTGAAACTTAATATCATGACTTGGTCACTTGGTTTGGTGTTTTTACAACCTTGCCTGTGACAAGGAGTGGCTTTGGTGTAGAGTTCTCAGTTGTAAACATTTTTATTACTTCTCTCTTTCTTTCCCTCTTTTGGTAGGACGCATGCGGCGCACGAAACGATTGCGCTGTCCTGATGGACGGCGGATGGAGGTGTGGAGCTGGGAGGAAGAAGAAGAAAAGAGGAGTGTGGAGGCTCACAAACGCTCAAAGAGGGACTCGTGTAGCAGTGAGAGAGACAGGAGACCGAGACGGTTCCACCACTACAGAACATACGAAAGGTACTTCAACCATGGCACGATGCACTCTCACGTATTCACGGTCTACTTCTCATCAGGGTTATTTGCTCCCCCCCCCCCCACACACACACACACACACACATTTGGCAAGAAATAGCTTGAATGATCTGCTCATTTGAAATCCGTTCTCGTTTACATGTCTTACTCGAAGAAGAGTTAATATGGTGAAGGTTTCCGTAAGGATGCATTTGTTTAATGTTTATAAAAAGGGTGAAATATTATCTTCAGCTGGGATTTATATTCCAAATATATCTTGAATTTCACTTAGTAGAGAAATGACATGATACCCTTTGGACAAGTGTCACTGGTTACTAAATGCATCAGTAGACGCTTTAAACAGAAAACCCAGTTTTGACTTGGAATCTGACGTCTGTCTGTCTGTCTATGATCAGAACATTGATACGTTGGCTGTTTATTCTGTAAAGCTGATTTCTTTACAAGGACATTACTAAAAAAAAAAAAAAAACACATGATGCCGTATCATTTTGGAGATCACGGGATTCTCAGATTTCACAAATCTGACTTAATTCAATGAACGGTAAACATTATCAGATTATTGCAGCAGTTCCCAAAGTGGATAAATTTAGGATAATAAAAATAATCTGGAAATAAAACTTTGTTCGTGCGATTAATTACGAAAGTTAAGTGACGGCGTCAATCACAATTTTTGTATTTCCAAAAATAAAAGTATTTCTCTGAAGGAGATGCTCCCGCCCAATAGGACTGGATAAGATCACCATTCAATGTAACCACGACAAATCATCTGGTGTCAGATACGGAAGGTGCGCTGATAGAACTTTCAACCGATCGAACCCTGAGGACGGCATTTGATGGCAAGTCGCTGGATGAGTTCTGGGTTTCTGTCGCTCTGGAATATCCACAGTTGTCGAAAGCCGCTTTGGATGTACTCATGCAATTTGTCTCAAGATATTTAATTTCTCCGCGCTCACTTACATTAAGAATAAACACAGGTCACGGCTTAACGTGGAAGATGATCTGCGGGTCGTCAGCAGTCTAATATTGGGGGGTCGCGGTCTGAAAAGTTTGGGAACCCCTGGATTATTGGACTAAAATCTGAGCCTACCTTGAAATTTATTATTCTCTATAATTACAATAATAATAATAATTATATTATTATTATTATTACTGATTTTGGAAAGTAATTCAAATTCCCTCATTCTGAGAATTGGACATACTCATCCCACTTCTGTAGCTTAGTTAAACAGACAGATTGACAGATCAGAGTGGTGTTCGCTCACATAAGACGTATGCAGTGATGCCGTAACAGGAGCTGAGGCATGTACTGTTACAACATTGACAGGTTAAAACCTGGCTTTCAGCACGCTATGTGTAAAAGAGGAGGAGTGCACATTCCTACAGGAGGTGTCTCTAGGGCCTGCTCTAAGTTTAGCCTCTGTTGAGGATCCCTCCCTCCTGGAAAGACACTCGATGCTGTTTGACATCGGGCAGGGCAAGATGGCACATTCTTCATACGCTTGCTGAAAGTAGTAAATAATACCATACGCATAAACCAGAGAGACGTGCACTTATGTTTTGAGGTTGAGACATCATTTGAAGAGGCGCTGTGTCACCACTGATGGCTGCATTGCAGATGGTTCAGGGGGAAAAGGTACCGCATGTTTTGGATGATTTCCATGACTGGGGATTGTATTGTTTCTGCAGGTGCAACAAAAGCACTAGGGGGCTGGAGTACACGGAGCCAAGGGCGCCGGAGCCCGGTTTAAAGGTGTGTGGTCATGAGAAGAGAGGTGTTCCAGAGAACCAGAAGGAACAGGACAAGGACAGACACAGGCATTGGCACCATTACAGCGAATCCTTGGCTCGATACAGTAACAGGGATCGGCAACGCTCTAAGCACCGCAACAGCCATTCACACTCGGTAAACACTCATTATCACTCTCTTGGCTTTAGCTGGGTTTTAACACACTGAATGCTTTCTGTCATATAATTTTTACTCTAAATGAAGGTCAGCTTGGTCTATTGGGAAATGTAGAATTAGTCAAAATGCAATTTCTAACTTGGGTTAGGAAATTAAAAAGACCGAGGGTTAAGTCTGCTGCTTATGAGGGTCAAGGTCTAGGTTCCCCTCAAAGGTCATATGTTGCTTAGGGGAATCAGTATCAGTAAATTTAGAGCAGTAACAGTGAAATGGTCCAATGTGTATTGTTTTATTTCTCCAAGTCTCTTGTCTGAAAATGTTGTTGCCATGTCTTTCTTCTGTAACACACACTATGTTGGCCCTGTGCCGTTTTCTCGGGACTGAATTTGAAATTGCTGCTGCTGCCATGGCCTGCTGCGGGCTTCCGAACGCGTCTCATTGCCTCCCTCACCTTCAACGACCTTCCTTGCCGAATGAACGAATGACCCAATTGGGCCTGGTTCTGACCGGTGTATGATGATGATGGTGGTGTTGACGGTGATGATGGTGGTGGTGGCGGCGGTGATGCCGGTGTCCATGAACGTCAAACACCCTCCCCCCCTTCCCCGTTCCAGAAAAGTCATCGCAGGAAAAGAAGCAGGAGTTTTGAGGATGATGAGGAGGGTCACCTGATCTATCACAATGGACAAGTGCTAAGAGCAAGATGTACAGAACACGTATCTTTCTCTGTCTGTTCTGTGTCTAAGTGTTTGGGAGATGGGTAGGGGTAACTCTTTTTTTGTTTTTTTTGTTTTTTTAAAGGGTAGCTGGAATATTTTAGCGCTAACCTATGAGGTACGATGCTGGGTGTTAAAACGGTTCTGTAACTGAACGTTTTTCACTTTCAGCAGGCATGCACTGCAGGATTTTAGCTTTGTTTCATTACCGACTTAAGTTATTACCTTAATCGATCGTTAGTCTACACTAAACTATATCTATTTGTGCAAGAGGGTAAGACTTAACTTATGTAATACTGAACGATCAGCAAAGGTGTTTCATATTTACTATTGTAGAATAATAAAAAAAAAAATAGACCTCTTTAATCAGAATTATTCTACTCCTTCAAATCTAAAATCATGTAGTGTATGCCCAGCATTGCTAGGACTTTTTATTTTTATTTTTTAAACTTCTTTTCTTCCCTTATATTATCAGTAAGCTTCAGACTGCATTGTCTTTACCCTATTTATTTTTTTATTTTATTTTATTTGATTTTTAGATGAGATCTTAAGCACTCTTGGCGAAGGAGCTTTCGGAAAAGTCGTGGAGTGTATCGACCGTACCAAGTAAGCTCTAACGGCTCAGCTCATCCGGGTGTATTGTTGCTTACGAAAGGAACACAAACATGCTGTCTGTTTTCACTCGTCTTGTTTGGCAGAGACGGTATCAGAGTGGCTCTGAAGATAATCAAAAATCAGGAGCGCTATCGCGAGGCGGCTCTTATCGAAGTGGACGTGCTGAAACAGATGAACATTCTGGACACTCAAAATCGGTTGTAAGTTGTTTACTGGATGTTGTCAGAAACAGAATAGTTTGTTATAGGGGAAAAAAAACAACAACAAAAAAAACACAACTTTTTTAGCGCCTGCGTGCAGATGTTAGACTGGTTTGATCACTACGGTCACGTCTGCATCGTGTTCGAGTTGTTGGGCCTGAGCACATATGACTTCCTGAAGGAGAATGACTACATGCCCTTTACCATCGACCAGATCAGATACATGGCAGATCAGATCTTCAGAGCTGTACACTGTGAGTACAAGCCACTATTTAACCTTCATATCTATCTTAAACATTTAACATTTAATTGGATTATTCTTTATTACTGTTCTCTTTCAGTTCTTCATCAAAATAAGCTAACGCACACTGACCTGAAACCTGAAAACATTCTATTTGTCAGTTCAGACTGTGACGTAGAATACAATGCCAAGCTGGTGAGTATAGCTGACAGGCACTAAATTTTTATTTAGTAAATTCCAAAGTGTAAAAGATTCGACCGCAATGTATTTCCGTCTACAGAAACGGGAAGAGAGGACGCTGAAGAACCTCGGCGTGAAGGTTGTGGACTTTGGCAATGCTACGTATGACCACGAGCACCATACATCAGTGGTGTCGACACGTCACTACAGAGCGCCCGAGGTCGTTTTGGGTAAGAAGCTCCTTACAGAGACGAAGGTCGATACAAACGTGGAATCGGACGCTGCTTTTCTGTTAACACGCGTCTCTCTTTGGCCTCAACACAGAGCTGGGCTGGAATCAGGCATGTGACGTTTGGAGTCTGGGATGCATTCTGATAGAGTATTATCTAGGATTAACACTGTTTCAGGTGAGTGTTACAAACAAAAATCTACAGACCTCTACAGTAATTTATCCTGAACGTTAAAAACATGGCAAGTGTACTATTGACACTGTTTTTGTTACAGACTCATGACAGCAAGGAGCATCTAGCGATGATGGAGAGGGTTCTAGGACCGATACCGGCCCACATGCTCCAACAAACGAAGTCAGGGAAACAAGATGAAACATTTTGCTCTGTTGTACTCTTATGTGTAGTGGCTAGTAGTCTCACAAGGCAGATTTCATCAGACTGTGAATCATTTTATCACTGGACAGTCACCTCAAACCAGCAAAAATTCTGGATTAGCTTTTTTTTTTTATTCTAGATGCCATGTACTTATCCCCTCCCAAGTCCACTTTAATTTCCCACTCAGGTCTTCAGCTAACATTCTAAATCTCAATCCATTTTTAATGTTGTTGTTTTTTTATATATACAGCAGTTACCCATTACCCATACAGTAATGTGAGGCCTAGAAAGTCTGTTTCTGACCCACTTAATCCATGCATATATGGATGTATTTATCCATGTAAAAAAAAAAACTATGGGATTATATCTGTAATAAAGAAAGCTTTAACTTAATTTACGTTCTCCGTTAAACCTCTGACCTATGAACTAATGCTCATGTACATATGGCTCGGTTTGGTTATAGGAAACAGCACTATCTTCATCATGGCAAACTGGATTGGGATGAATCCAGCTCATCAGGGAGATATGTGAGGAAGCACTGCAAGCCTCTCAAGGTAACTCTAGCCCTAAAATTCTACACTTTATTTCAGCATCATATGAACGGTTAATAAATTAAACATACGGTTTGGTTACGTTTCCAGCAGTACATGTCCTCCAAGAGCTTGGAGCATGAGCAGCTGTTTGATCTGCTGCAGAAGATGATGGAGTACGACGTGTCTAAGCGTATCACCCTCGAGGAGGCCATCAAACACCCGTTTTTCACCTCACTTAGGAAAAAGAGTGAAAAGTAAACTTCTCTTTAACAGATTCACCTTTGACACCTCCCACGGAGACTGCCGCTGACTGTATCAGTCTGCTTTACTGGAGTAATAACTGTAGGAGAAATCGAATGCAGCTACAGTACAGCGACAAAGTACTGTGCTTTGTTTCAGCTGCGTGAAGATCGACTAAAGACGAACAAGCTCGGTGCCTATTTCTGGTTCAAAGTTGCCTGCTTGCAAAATGTACATATTTATTTTGTGATCTCATTTGTAAAATGTGTTCCTCTGGGTTTTTGTGTTAATTAAACTTTACTTCGTTTTCTGGTAATCACTATGTGTGGTGATTTATTTATATATATATATATATATATATAAAAACCCAAAATTCTTGATTTACAGATATGCCAGTTTTCATACACATATTTGTCTAATTCTGTGATTTGAAATTTCAGTTGTATATTTTGTGTGTGCGTGCATTCTGTCCTACCTCTGGGTAATGAACAAATTTTGGCTTAAACAATTAATTTATTGTATTGGTTTTGCTGCTTGGTTGCATTAGAAACCTATCATAGGTGTTAGTTACTTCATAGACTAGAGTTATACACATTTTCTGTGATTTCCATGCCGCCTATTCATCTGTATTCATTAAGTTAAACCTCATGTTAGTGTTGCCTCAAAAACATAAAAAAAAATATATTGAAATAAAAAATATATATATATTTTAATTATTTAACCATTTGATCATTAACTAACCCAAACGTAGAAATGCCACAGATCAGGGAAGATCTATAGCTATGTTGCTTCCTTCCAAGGCTACATCCCTCATGTATTCGTGTACTATTTGGCACAAAATAGTGTCTCTCTTATTTTTTGTTGTATATAGAGTTTATCAAAACCTTGTTCAATATGAATAACATTTGTGTCCTTTTGCATCCATACTGTATATATTAGAGCTGTCTGCATAGGTCTCATGCTTAAAGACGTCCTGTAGATGTCGCTACAGCTATACAAAAGGACATCAGTGTGTTTTCAGGGTCTATCTGTATTCTTTATGGTTTATTGATTGAATAGATTATATACACCAGTCGTGATCAGTCTCTCTGTGTAAGTGTGAGATTAGTTAGACTGTAGGTTTGAACATAAGATAATTGAAAAGAATTCAATCTTCATTATTTTGTGAAAGGGTCATTTCATTATGCAATAACTTTACTGTGTAAAAGTTGGTTATTATTAGAATGGTATGATGTTGGAAATATTTCCTAATTTTTAAGCAACAGAATGAATTTTCCCTCGTTAGATAACTTCCTTTTGTTAACTTGTGGTCGTTAATGTTTTCTGAAATTAACAAATGTCATGATTTCCACTCTTATTCTACCCTGAGTGAAATAGAGCAAGTATAAAACAGATAAATATATGGTAGTTTAATGGCCAGAAGGGTTTTCTAAATTTCTTAAAATACTCAAAAATCGCAAAACCTGACAATAATCAGTATGGAAAAAATGAGCAGATCCTGAGGTTTAAGTATCAGCGATATAAAAAAAAACCACTAGGAGGGTTTGGATGTCTTCACTGAAATCTGGGATTCTGTAGGAAACTTCATGTTTTAGGGTTCTTGCTCCAGTATATAAATATAAAAGTAGGGAAGAGCGGGATGAGTTTTAAACCTAGTTACACCCAGATGATAATGAACATCCTCTGCTCAAACCAAGTTAGTTTTGATCATTGTTTAATTAGCATAATTGATTGGCAGTGCTGAGCTGGTTAGCTAGTATGTCAGATTCCAAGATAATTGACAGTGTGGGTTGAGTTATAACAGAGTTGCTAATACCAAAATCCTTTAAGATATTTAACACAATGAAAAAAAAAAAGATTATATGTACATTTAACAATGACAATTAACTATGGTGCATGAGAATGTGATGATCCAGCGGTTAAGGCGCTGGGATCTTGATCAGAAGGTCTGGGTTCGAGTCCACAAACTGCTGAGCATCAACATTGGGTCCTTGGGCAAGGTCCTTAAACTCATCAGCTCCAGGGGTGTCGTCCCTATGGCTTGACCCTGCGCTCTGACCCCATAACCTGAAATATGCAAAAACCCTTTTTGGGGGCAGTCGTGGCCTAATGGTTAGAGAGTCTGATTCGTAACCCAAAGGTTGTGGGTTCGAGTCTCGGGCCGGCCACGACTGAGGTACCCTTGAGCAACGCATCAAACCCCCCAACTGCTCCCCGGGTGCCGCAGTATAAATGGCTGCCCACTGCTCCAGGTGTGTGTTCACAGTGTGTGTGCACTTTGGATGGCTTAAATGCAGAGAACAAATTCTGAGTATGGGTCACCGTACTTAGCCGTATGTCACGTCACTTTAAATAAAATCTGCTGGATCACATGTTTGTTAGCATGCCATAACAAATTGTCAGGTAAAAAAGTGGTTGTAGTCAATGTCGTGTCAGTTCTTCAAAAGCAACAGTTCAATGTGTGTGTGTGTGTGTGTGTGTGTGTTCAAAATGTAACAGTGTAGCTTGCCCCCAGAGGACACTGGGCAGTGTGTAGCTCAGCAGTGAAGACTTTGGACTAATGATTGGAAGATTATGGTTTTCAAAACACAGCACTGCTACATTATCACTGATGGGCTCTTAACCCTCAGCTTCTCAGTTGTATAAATTAGACACATGTAAGTCACTCTGGATAACAGTCTGCTAAATGCAGTAAATGGATGAAGACTCACTATATCAGCTGTTTGTGCACATGTGTGTTTGACATACTGTATGTATTCGCCTTTTCTTTTTTGACTGATGATGCTCTTTGTCTCTGACCTACTGAACCAGTATGAGGATGTGTTTATTGATAAGAACTTCAAAGCACTTCGGTAAGTCGTTCTGGATAAGGCCAGCAATGAAATGTTGTACATGTAAATGTAAAATGTAAACAAACTGACCGCACACCGTGTTACAACCGAACATACGACACAGGGTCAGTTAGAACAACTTGGTCCTTTCCATTTCTTTGTGTGAAAATAATATTTAGAATGAATAGCTGACAGAGAACTTTACCAAGTTTACCTGTCACATTGTCTTATTACTGTAATGACTACATGTTGCTTTACATGTTTGTAGCTCCTTAACTGGAAAACATAAATAAAGTTTCACATTGTCAAGCTCCATTTCCAATTATATTTCTAGCATTTAGCAGACACCCTTATCCAGAGCAACTTACATTATCCGAACTTCTCGGGTCACGGGGAGCCTGTGCCTATCTCAGGCGTCATCGGGCATCGAGGCAGGATACACCCTAGACGGAGTGCCAACACATCACAGGGCACACACACACTCTCATTCTCTCACACACTCACACACTACAGACAATTTTCCAGAGTTGCCAATCAACCTACCATGCATGTCTTTGGACCGGGGGAGGAAACCCCCGAGGCACGGGGAGAACATGCAAACTCCACACACACACAAGGCGGAGGAGGGAATCGGACCCCCAACCCTGGAGGTGTGAGGCGAACGTGCTAACCACTAAGCCATCGTGCCCCTCCTTACATTATCTCATTTTTTTAAATACAACTAAGGGTTAAAGGCCTTGCTCAGGGGCCCAACAGAGGCAGCTTGGTGGGCCTGAGATCAAACTCACAACCTTCTGATTAGCATCCCAACACCTTAACCACTAGGCCCCAATTAGTGTGCTAATTACCTAACTACACACATGGAAGCTGTAATTCATCTTCTGGTTATTTCCATGTCGTGTCGCTTTTTTGTCCTGTAGAGATACCCAACAGAGACATTCTGTTTGTTGCTGCAATTCAACAAAATAGGATTCCTTACCATGCCAATACCATATTTGTAGGAGTTCTGAGTTTTGTGTAATTCTATGCCATCCTCCAATTGGTGGTTTTTAAATGAGTGTTGTAGCAGAATTCACATTCTTAAATTTTAAGCAACGTTTTCTGACATTATGAGAACCTTCAGGTCAGTTGTTGCAGTCACAGTGGTACTAAACTGGTGCCTGTGGGAAAGTTACATTCTAAGTTCAATAGCAGAATGAAATCTTCAGGAGTCCAGGAGTAGTTTCTTTTTTTTACAGGTGCTCCTCTAAGACGTATATATCTGTCCAGTTCAGCCAAGTTAATGTTTTTCTCAGGCCTTCTCTGAGAAACTATGATTTTCCACCCAGATGTTGCTTCGTGGTAGAAATTAAAAAAAATATTAAACTATTGTTGTTTGGCATATTCAGGCATGTGGTAGCCTAGTGGTTAACGTGTTGGGCTAAGGTGTTGGGCTACCAATCGGAAGGTTGTGAGTTCGATCCCAGATCCACTAAGCTGCCACTGTTGGGCCCCTAAGCAAGGCTTTTAACCCTCAATTGCTCAGTTGAGATAATGTAGCTTTGGTTAAGGGTGTCTGCGAAATTCTGTAAATGTAGTTAAATGTATATTGCATAATATTGTACAGTGTAAAGCCAGTTGTACACATAAGAGTTACATAAGGGGGCAAATGTTACAACTGACCAACTATATATATATATTTATATATATATATATGTGTGTGTGTGTGTGTGTGTGTGTGTGTGTGTGTGTGTGTGTGTGTGTGTGTGTGTGTGTGTGTGTCTGACTAACCCTATATATCTATATATGTGAAGATAGATAGATAGATAGATAGATAGATAGATAGATAGATAGATAGATAGATAGATAGATAGATAGATAGAAAGCAGGACACATTAGTCTCCTACTGCACTCAGTCCTAAATACATCTATCATCACACTGTGGTTAAAGGCGCTCAGAATGACAGGAAGTGCGTTGCCCAAAGTGCTGGCACGAGATCCTCGCTCGCGCAGCGCTCGCGCACTAAGTAGCAGTACACACACACACACACACACACACACACACATACACACACCACAAGTGCTCGCTTTTCTCTTTATTTCATCTCTTCTGACGATTAAAGAAATCATCTGTTCCAGTCAGTACGCGTCAGGGTGTACGTTTAACCCGGTGTTGTTCACAAAGCAGCGGATTTTAAGCTTTTTTTTTTTTTTTTTACCTCAGAAAGCAGAGTACTGAGCGGAGTACCGAAGGATGCGCGTGATGGCGAAGGAGACAGTCAACAAATCAGCCAACAGTGAACACAAAACCTCCTTCCACTGCTTCCAGGCTGCTTGTTGTCTAGTTCTGTCGGTATTTTCGGTGTTTTTTTGTGTGCTGATCACCTTAAGGACGTCTCACCTGGAGCACAGGATGCAGTTTCTGGAAAGCGAGCGCCTTTCGGTCCTGAGAGCTGCACCTCCATCTGTGCAGGATAATCTCTCTCTGTGGGATGCGGTAGAAAAACTCATCCACAAGGTAAGCTGGAAAATACTTTATACTTCAAAACATTCGTGTTAAAGATGACCTAGACGTGTTGGAGTAAGATACAAAACACTAAGGAGTGGAGTAGGAGCTTCTAATGAGAGAAAATAAGTGCATTCTGTTCCAATGTGCCTTTCAACTGACTATATAACATCCTCTGTGCTAATAATAATAATAATAATAATAATAATAATAATAATAATAATAACAACTCTTATCTTAAGAAAAAGTACTGTACCATTTTTACTTTTTAATACTTTTTTAAAAAATGACCCTGTGGCCATTTGATCTGTTTTGAAACAAATAAAACAGGTGGTGCACATTTACATAGTCATTAAATGAACCAAATAATGAATTAATCAATCAATCGATTAACTAATCGATTGATTAATTAATGCTTTTTATGGAGGAGATACGTTTCATGGGTTTACATTTTTTTTTTTAAAAACTTTATTAAGTCACATAAATATTTAAATAGATATTAAAAATGTTTAAATCATTCAGGTAAACCATTTTGTTATTATTTTTTTAAAGAATTTAAACATTGCACTTTTTTTTTTTACTCCAAAAGAAAAGTATAAGGCTTATTGATTATCCAATACATAGGAAGAGAAGCTACAGGAATTCGGGTCAGAATTTTTTACACTTTGATCAGGTCAGAGACATAATTAGGGATTTTTACTCACCTGAATCAATACTGTTATAGGCTTCATTAATCCCGTATTTCATTTGTATATCTGAAATATATTAACACATCCTGTTGGTTTTTTGGTGGCCCCCCTGTCTAGCCTCCAGATGTGGAAAAATACCATTTTTTAATCCCACTATATGGTCAGAATCAGGTACATCTAACCTATCGGTGCACTTTATAAGTGTACGGTTACTGACTGTGTAACATCTATATCTCTTTAATCATCGTTTTTACTTCCAGAAAAAAATTTGAAAGGACTTTAAGATTTATTTCATAACCATTAAACAAATATTCAGATATTAAACATTCATGACGTCACTAAAAGAACCTTGTGTTTTATTTTATCTTTATCACCAACAGTATATTTGGAACAATTCTTTGTTATTGAGTGCTTTATTTCTGAGTTATTGGGACTGGGATTAAGACCATGGCATTGAAGTGACCAGTCAAACAAGGTAAACATGACTTTAGAATATCAGAAATGTATAGCATTAGTAATCTTGATTTCTTATTTCTAACGCTGTAACAGAAGTAAAAAAAAAAAAAAAAAAAAACATTAAACCTTGTGGTTCTGCTTCATGAACCCCATTTTGAAAACGCCGGCCTTAGGGCAAAGTGCAACCAAGAGAGAAGACCACTGGTCAGGTATTACTTTAATGGTGGTCCATTCTCAACATGGCAGTAACACCGGTGTGGTACTGTGTGTGTGGCTGGAACAAGTGAATCGGGTGGAGAAGTGCTGCTTTGATTTTAATCCACATTAGTGTTACTGCTTGGTGAAGAAATGTTTGTCAACCAAGCCGACTCTGATGATTGGCATAGACTCTGCATAGAAGAATGAGCTGTACATTTTTAACATGGATTAACAGTGTAAGCATGTATTTGTATACCTCTATAGTTGCACCTGTATTGTAGGTTCACCTGATTAAATAACCACTAAATACACACTATATGTCCAAATGTTCGTTGACACTTCAACATAACCTTCTTGTTGAAAATCCCATTCCAGATTTATGCTGTTATAATAATCTCCACCCTTCTAGGATGGCTTTCCAATACATTATGGAGCATGGCTGTGGGGATTTGTGTTCAGCCTTACAAGCTTTATTGATATCAGGTACTGATGTCAGGTGAGGAGGTCTGGGGTGCAGTCAGCATTCCAGTTCATCCCAAAGGTGTTCCGAGGGGGTTGAGTTCAGGACTCTGCTCAGGACACTCAAGTTCTTCCACTATAACATTGGAAAACTATGTTTGTCTGAAAAGTGGCAATGCTACACGCTGGAAAATGTTTGAGCTCCTTAGTTCAAGTGAAGAGAAATTGTAAATTTACAGCACACAAAAGAAAAGTTCTAAACAATTGTACGCTTCCAACTTGGAGGAGAAGGAGGATACACAATAGCCATATAGTGTAGAAAAATGGCATTTAGTGTAAAATCTGAGTTTACATTCAACACACAAACATGAAAGCTGTTTTCCTGAAATTTAACAAATGTGTCATTGCAGAGACTCGCAGAGGAAGTGCCTAAACTTCGTACACCGAGGGAAGTAGGTGGAGCGTGCTCTTGCCCACCAGGTAAGTCCATATTACTATTCCCTCTCCTCCTTAAAACATACTGGATCATCATTTGTTTGCCGGACAGAGTGGCCTGTCACTGGTTAGACTGCTATTCATTTAGCAGAAGAGATTGTGCTGATATATGAATCAATTTCTAGTTATATATTGTGACCTTTCTGCAAATGAATTAGTATTTCAGTGTTGGGAACATTTTCCAGAATTTTTTTATTTTAGAGTTTAAGCAGTTGTCATCAAACCGCGCTGTGCTTTAGAACCGTAACCTCTTTTTCATTTAAGACGACACAGATGTGTCCTTGGTAGTTCCCAAATGTGTGTATCCAGCATCTTAGTTCCTCTCCTCCTGATATGCGCTGCTGAGTGACAACATTTGTCCAACCACAAACTGAATACATCTCATGGAAGTCTTGTAGTTTAAAGGCAGCCGACATGTGGAAGTTATAAAGCCCAAAATGCGGTTCTTTCTCTCCATAGATTGATTGACAGACATGGTATGTTGTGTAACCTCAGCCATACACAGTATCTGGATATAAGCAGAAGCGTTTGAGAAGGACAGAGTGTTTAACCCTGTGTGAATTTTTAACCCTGGTTGATTTTCTAAAAAGATTTAATTTCCTGAGTATATGTCTCCCTCGAGACGGTAACAGATTTTGAAAGGTTACGACTAATGGAGTGATGTCAGACCTGACTTTGAGATGGACGATTGAACCATAAACTAAGGTTATATATTTTGTAACACATTATAGGCACATTGCTGAGATAATTATGATTGTTAGTTGTTCAATTCTTACATTTTAGGAAGCACTTTATCCTGGTTAAGGGCCTTTTAGAGATTGCTGGGTGCGAGGCAGAGACACACCTGAAACTGGTAGAATAAGATAATAAGACAGCAAGGATTAAACTAGGGTCCTTTCTACTCACTGTGCCACCGTGACACTTATGGCTATGAGTAAGTCTAATTCATTCATTCATTCATTCATTCATTCATTTTCTACCGCTTATCCGAACTTCTCGGGTCACGGGTAGCCTGTGCCTATCTCAGGCGTCATCGTGCATCAAGGCAGGATACACCCTGGACGGAGTGCCAACCCATCACAGGGCACACACACACACACACACTCTCATTCACTCACGCAATCGCACACTATGGACAATTTTTCCAGAGATGCCAATCAACCTACCATGCATGTCTTTGGACCGGGGGAGGAAACCGGAGTACCCGGAGAAAACCCCCGAGGCACGGGGAGAACATGCAAACTCCACACACACAAGGCGGAGGCGGGAATCGAACCCCCAACCCTGGAGGTGTGAGGCGAACGTGCTAACCACTAAGCCACCGTGCTCCCCATGAGTCAGTCTAATGAGTAATAAAATTTATTTTAAAGAAAACCATTTTTCATATTTTTTTCTCTTGCAAAAAGTGCATTTTAAGGAATCCTTGAAAACCTGTGCAAAGAAACAGTTCATATACAGTATCAGCATACGGTTTGCACATGCCAGAGTGGTATGTGAGTATAGACCATAACTAACCAAGGACAGGTGAGTTTCCTCAAAGTACCGTAGACATGAGATCGCTTTATAATGTCAGACAGAGCATGACAGAGCATGCTAATAATACAGTCCGTACAGTCAGAGGATCAATCTCCAAAGTGTTTCCTTTTGTCTACCTGCTAGAAACATTTTCCAAACTTTCAGGAACTGGTTCTTTCTACGATGAAGCTATTACAGCTTCCGAGGCGGAAATATTCAGACTACAAATCAGACTGCCTTTAAAACATTAACTTACTGGCTAAGGCCACTGTGCTACTGTTAAATAAATCAAATCAGGTGTGCTGTTCTACATTTAAAGGTTAATATTACTTTAAGAATTAATGGCATTTTCTTGATGCATGGAAGCAAACTATACGATTGCAAGAAATATACAGTGCATGTAGGCTAGTTGCCAGTTTTATGAAAAACACTACCGGGTTTCTTGGTGTCTGGAACCGAAAGCTACAATCCAACAAATTCAAACTCGTAATGTCAGGCATGAAATTACCCAATGGTCCTTTAGGGAAACAGGACCCAGGGCACATTTTTTTTTAAACCTTGTGTTCTTCTAATGCTATTTTCAGGAATTTTTCACTCACTGTCCACTAAGCTGAACTCATTGTCATCGTTCAGTTTGAGAACGTAAAGGCTGAAGTATGCTTTCTCACATTTTTTCAGTGTTTCCAGTGAATTTCTCTGTCATGGATTTACGACTAATTTAGATAGTAATTTTGAAACAAAAAACATTTTCAACAATTAATCACCCTTTATTAGCGGGTGGGTAAATGCTTTATGTTGCCAGTTTGACTTTATGGATTATAAAAGGAAAACACTCAGTTATTCATTCATTCATTCATTTTCTACCGCTTATCCGAACTTCTCGGGTCACGGGGAGCCTGTGCCTATCTCAGGCGTCATCCGGCATCGAGGCAGGATACACCCTGGACGGGGTGCCAACCCATCGCAGGGCACACACACTCTCATTCACTCACACACACACACACACACACTATGGACTATTTTCCAGAGATGCCAATCAACCTACCATGCATGTCTTTGGACCGGGGGAGGAAACCGGAGTACCCGGAGGAAACCCCCGAGGCACGGGGAGAACATGCAAACTCCACACACACAAGGAGCAGGCGGGAATCGAACCCCCAACCCTGGAGATGTGAGGCGAACGTGCTAACCACTAAGCCACCGCGCCCCCAAAACACTCAGTTATTTCTTTCCTATTTGATTTAGTATCTGAAGTAAAATTAGCAACGTTTCGTGATTGCAGACCACTTGCAATTACAGCTTTCCATTTCGGATGTTAGACAAGTTCAAATCAAATACAGTTGGTCATATCCTGCTCTGCAGTACTTTAAATCGTTTTATTAACTGTTAATCATCGACTTATTTGCTAAACATTATTCATCCAAACAAAACACACACCGCCCTCAGTGAAGTGTTTTTACTGGCTGTCTATCAAACCTCATTTGGTGGCAGTTCCAGATATGAAGGGAAGCTTAGAATTTATAGCCTCACTGCAAGTCCACCAGGGAGATTTTAGTGCTTCCTTAGTTTTTATTGTCTCAAAATATTTTTCTTCCAAAGATATCTATTGTATGTAAAACGAAAACAAACGGATCTGGAAAGAGAAGCATCGGGACGGAAGCGGAGTCTGTTTCTTGCGGCTCTTGACCGGATTAATTGGAAAGAGAACGTGAATGCAGTTGAATACATCTCAGGGCTCTTCTCAGTGTGGCTTTGTGGAGCATTTCCGCCTCTCTGCTATTAAAGAGCAGTGACTCATTGCTTCACGATGAAGGTAACTCGGTATCTTTGAACCTCCAAGAAACATGAATGGAAGTCCACAAGATCCTTTTTTCGCCCTTGTTAATAGTGTTTCATTCATAATGAGCATGAAAGCACACTTGAAAGCCTGCCAAAATGAACTAATGGGCAACGGATTGAAGCTTTATTGTTGGTTTCCTCAAGACCCTGACTGAAAATGAAGTTCTTTCTCAAATCGTGAGCTTTGTTCCTAAAATTGCTTTAGCTTTGTTTTCCACTTCTTGAATATTCCCTTCCGTCATACTGTCAGGCTGTGTTCAGAAGAACTAGATAATGAACTGTAACAGAGAATCAAAGCCACAAACCATAATGAGCACTGTGCAGCTCATACATCGTTCCGTGGCCGAGAGACAGTGACATAGGTATGTGGTCCATTAGTTCCTTTTCTAGTTGGACAATATGACATAAATATTATATATTTCTAATATATAATTCACAAGGGAATTATTAGATGATATGTATACATTTAGTGTTGGTGGTATGGTTCTGTTCTGGGCAAGAATCCACGCACCCGTCCGTGCGTATGCATGGTCAGAGCGGGGAGAACAGCGACTAGAAAATAGAATAGACCCCCCGTATAACAGAACCACTAGCATGCATGGTATGGATAGCTCGCTTACGCGTTTTTGGAAAGTAATAAATGAATGGATAGATAGATAATTAAATAATTAGAGAGAGGGAGAGAGAGAGAAAAATATGTAGAGATTTAAGACGTAAACTGGCACAGCGAACACGGGTTCCGGCATGGTGGAGTCGGGGTTGGAGGTGGGAGTTTAGATTGCGGCAGCAGCGAAGCGCTAAATTAAATGGGAATTTAAATGGTCGGGTAATATGGATGTCGTAAACGAATTGCTGCGCGTCGTGGACAGCTGATTAACAGCTGATGCACGCTTGACGACGTGGCCTGCCAGAACTAACGCAATGCTTGATGCAATTTTTCCTGATCTTCAGCAATCTAATTTAGGTGAAACTGCACCCATATAACCTCAGATTCCAAAGCCAAAGGTTGTAAATGTTGACGTGCTCGTGTTGTAGCCCATCTTTAGCAAATATTTCAACTGTTTTGAGCTTCTTTTCTGCTCACCGTAATTGTACAGAGTGGTTCTTTGAGTTACTGTACACTTCCTTTCAGCTTGAACCAGTCTGTCCATTCTCCTCTGATCTCTCACATCAACCGTTTGCTTCCGCCTGCAGAAATGCAGTTTACTGGATGTTATTTCTTTTCTTTTGCACTGTTCTGTGTTAGGGAATTTCTAGGAGATCAGCAGTTTCTGAAATACTCAAACCAACCCATCAGGCACCAGCAGCCATGCCAGAAAGATTAGATTTGTTCCCCGTTCTGATATTCAATGTGAACATGAGTGGTGAACACGAGTGTGTGTGTGGAGTTTGCATGTTCTTCCCGTGCCTCGGGGGTTTCCTCCGGGTACTCCGGTTTCCTCCCCCGGTCCAAAGACATGCATGGTAGGTTGATTGGCATCTCTGGAAAATTGTCCGTAATGTGTGAGTGAATGAGAGTGTGTGTGTGTGCCCTGCGATGGATTGGCACTCCGTCCAGGGTGTATCCTGCCTTGATGGCCGATGACGCCTGAGATTGTCACAGGCTCCCCGTGACCCGAGGTAGTTCGGCGCTAGAAAATGAGTGAGTGAGTGAGAGTGATTAATTCTGGATTTGAGCATAATCAGTCCATGCTGAACTTGCACGAGTATCATGTCTTTGGACTTTCTTTTTTTTTTCCAAACTGGCCACTTATTAATACATATCACATTGATGGAAAGGGGTGGAAAGTACAAAAGCATACTTTAGTCATTATGAAGTGTTTTCACTGTACAAACTGAAAACCTGGATTTTGAGCAAACTGCTTAATTACTTGGCTTCAAAAGTGACACGGAGAATAGTTGGGTGATACTGTGAGACGGTACGAGGGACAAAGCTGAATGTTTTGCATATCCACATAACCTTGTGGCCTACAGTAGGCTGCTATTGGCACAGTGGTGATCTGCTGGGATAAACGGAATACCTCCAAAGAATGTATTCTTTCCTGGTTTATTGGCCTACCCATTAAGAAGACTTGTAATCTTTAATACTTCCTCCCTGAAGCTGTCTGGGTCTGCAAAGGTCTCACTCACTCTTTCTGTATGTGTTTTGTAGAAGGAAGACTCGAGACCTAAATAGCGGACTAAATGGCTTTGTTATTCAATTAAATGTGTCAGTAGTCTGTCGACCGATTTGACGCTTGGCAGCGTATCATATGCCTCCGCTTTCAATATAAAGTCTACTGAGATTGTGGGTGAACTTTGGGAATTTCGGGGTGTTTTTCTTATTCCAGTGTTCACTGTTTCCATTGCCAAACGCATTTGATGTGATAACTGAGTGATGGCAAGGATCTCCACAGCTAGCTATTTTAAGACTAACCCCTCTCCCGTACATAAATGCTCTGCAAACCTCTCCAATTATGTTCAATTGACATTGGCCTGCAGTTGCCTTCTTGAAGCAGTCAGAGAAAACATATCACCTTCATCAAGGTCAAGATAAAACAGCAAATAATAACATTATGGTCACTGTATTACTGACTTATTGAAAGCATCTGTCAGTGGTTTGTTTGCATGCTCTCATCTATACTGTAAAAACTCTCTCCTTTATTCCACTGCATCTCGTAATTTTTTTCAATGAACTGTAAGGCCTTTATATAAGAACACAAAAGAACACGGGTATGGAAATTATTTTCATATGTTGTTTTTTTTCATGACCTTAAATATCGCTGGCCACATTCATAGGAACATCGACACCATTCAATTACGAGTTATGTAATTATCCAATCAGCCAATCACATACAGTACAGGTAATACAATGCAAAGATCGTGTAGAAACAATTCAAGAGCTTCCATTAATGTTAACTACAAATATAAAAATGGGGGGAAATGTGATCTCAGTGACTTTGACCATAGTGGCATGGTTGTTGTTGCCAGACAGGCTGGTTTGAGTATTTCAGAAACTGCTGATCTCGTGGAAATTCTACACACAGCAGTCTCTAGAGTTTATACAGAGCGGTGTGAAAAACAATAAAACATCCAGCGAGTGACAGATCTGTGGGCGGAAATGCCTTGTTGAAGAGAGAGAGAGAGGTCTGTGAAGAATGGCCATATCGGTTCCAACAGGAAAGCTATATTAAGTAATTCCAATAATCACTCTTTATAGTCGCGCTGAGCAGAAAAGCATATCTGAATGCACAACACGTCCAACTTTGAGGAAGATGGGCTACAACAGCAGAAGACCATATTGGGTTCCATTCCTGTCAGCCAAGAATCCAGTGAGATTCCAGAGGGAACAGATTCAAAGTCTGGCCTTAAGATTGATCTCTTGTTTTCATCTCATTAATTGCACCTTTGGTGAATTTGAAAGACAAAAGAACCTCATTAAATCAGATCAGTGTGTACGATTTTTGGTATAACATATTACTGTGCAGGGGGGGCACGGTGGCTTAGTGGTTAGCACATTAGCCTCACACCTCTAGGGTTGGGGGTTCGATTCCCGCCTCCGCCTTGTGTGTGTGGAGTTTGCATGTTCTCCCCGTGCCTCGGGGGTTTCCTCCGGGTACTCCGGTTTCCTCCCCCGGTCCAAAGACATGCATGGTAGGTTGATTGGCATCTCTGGAAAATTGTCCGTAGTGTGTGAGTGTGTGAGTGAATGAGAGTGTGTGTGTGCCCTGCAATGGGTTGGCACTCCGTCCAGGGTGTATCCTGCCTCGATGCCGGATGACGCCTGAGATAGGCACAGGCTCCCCGTGACCCGAGATAGTTCGGATAAGCGGTAGAAAATGAATGAATGAATAAATAAATATTACTGTGCAGGCGAAACAGTTCTTTTACAGAATGATATCAGGCTTTTTTACGTGTTAATGATTCTTTCCTGTACTTTTCATGGCTGCTATTTTCACATAACACACAGGAGGGGTTGGCAGGACTGTCTGTGTCTTAATTTAATAAACAAGTGTAAAACTGCTCATTAAGCACTTGCGGTCAGATGAACAGAGCAGACTCTGTAATAGCACGTCTGTGCTGTCTGCTGGTGAGAGCTGACTCAGTCGAGTCAAGCTCCGTTAACTACGATCCGACTCATTTTTGTAGGAAGTCTGATCAGTTTGTGGAGATGAGTCATCACTGTTATCACTGTCCATCTACTAAATATCTAATCCTGTTAGGATTTTTGTAGGGAATCTCTAGATTTTATCACCCGTTATCCAAATACACACCATCACTATAGTGCTCAGTCCACTTAACCTTTTTTTTTTCCCTTCAATTTCGTCGCTGAATGAATTTCTTCACTACTCCACGGCCCTGACAGAGAAGCCTTTAAGAACGCCGATGGTTTGCGTGCATGTATGAGTAGAAATAGTCTGATCCTTTCACCGTCGTCAGGCCCTGGGCTAATCTTAATTGCAAATCTCCCAAATGCCTCCAGCCAGGCATTTATGTTCTTGCTTCCTCCATCTGTGTGGCAACATGCCATGTCTCTTCACTATTTCAGTTTCCACACAGATGGCACTTTCTAGACGTGCATGATCTGCAGGAGGGCACTGGACCTGTGGAGGCTGTTTCCTGAAGTGGGAGCTGAATAGAGCAATGCTTTGGTGTCGTTATGGGTATCTTTGTTTAGGACACGTGCTGAATGTTCAGAGATATCTGCAGAAGTAGTTTTACGGTCTTTAGAAGCTTGATAGAAGTTTACACACATGCTTTCTTTGCTCGTTCGGTTGTAAAACGGACATTTTATAGAGAAAAATGGGTGATATTTATTGTGTTGATTTACTACAGCTTAAATAGGTCTGCTGTCCGTACTTACATTCTGCTTGGAAATTAAAGAGATTTAATTTCACTTATCTTCTCGATAGATACAAACGTTTTCCTTTTTTAAAAAGAAATTCATCGCTACTCGCTTTTCCCAACTTGTTCCAAACCAAACGACTTAATAATGTCAAGCTGCACCGTTGATTCTGGTAGCAGTTTTATTTTAACACATTATATTAACACTAATTAATTAATTTATTACAAAAGTGGAACTCACAACCTGGGGCACGGTGACTTAGTGGTTAGCACGTTCGCCTCACACCTCCAGGGTTGGGGGTTCGATTCCCACCTCTGCCTTGTGTGTGTGGAGTTTGCATGTTCTCCCCGTGCCTCGGGGGTTTCCTCCGGGTACTCCGGTTTCCTCCCCCGGTCCAAAGACATGCATGGTTGGTTGATTGGCATCTCTGGAAAATTGTCCGTAATGTGTGAGTGTGTGAGTGAATGAGAGTGTGTGTGTGTGTGTGCCCTGTGATGGGTTGGCACTCCGTCCAGGGTGTATCCTGCCTTGATGCCCGATGACCCCCGTGACCCGAGAAGTTCGGATAAGTGATAGAAAATGAATGAATGAATGAACTTACAACCCACTATTACTATAAGTTTTGATATTTATTATTAGCTTATGGTTCTTTGTCTGGGTGACGGATTGTTTGGACTGACTAAAGAGAAAAGAATCAGTAATCAGGAATAACATACAATACCGCTCTGAAAAAACCCAGGCATCTTTGTACACAAACTGAATAATATTTTCAAATCATAAAATAAATCTAAAGGCTTAAAGTTAAGAGGTCCCAAGTTGCTACAGATAAAACAGATAAATTATATCATATCATGTCTCTATGGACCGGTACGGAAACGAGAGGACAAGAGAAGTTATCTTCAGGTCAGCTGGAAGAGAATTCAGTCCTGTGTGAAGATGATTTTACAGCCTTCCGAGTTGCGTGCAGTTGTTGAATTCGGATGATGGCAATCTCTTAATTATGTGTACTATTGTAGGCACAACTGATTGCAAGTTGCTGATAAGATGCCCTCTCCTTTTTATGTGTCCTTTTCCTAACCAACATTGTGACTATGTGCGATTCATGGGGCATGTTTTTGTGTTTGTTTGTTTCTTTGGCTTCCTGTCGTACATTATATATTGTAGAATTTTACACTAACAATAACTGTAACGGTGATGAAAATCTGGCCCATGACTTTCACTATGCTGTTTTTCCCTGATATTTGTCCTGGTGTTTGTGGCATTTTTATGTTCACTTTCATCCTTACTGAAAGATTAAATGAAATGTCAGATACAAGACATTAAAGATGATTTACTCAGAAAAGTATCATGAAGATTTATCTAAGAGACTGGAAATGGCTTTTATGGCTCTCAGAGAAAAAAAAAAATCCCCTATGCTCACTCCCCGCTCTGAACTTTTGGGTTTCTGTGGCAATTCCTTCACATTAATCCAATCTTCCTCTGCTTTATTGAAAGGAATGGGTGTGTATTCAATTTGCTGATTATCTCAGACACGAGATCACGGTGTAGACACATGCCACGGGCTGTCCCGATGACACTCGGACCTCATAGAGTAGAACAAACTTCCGATCAGGATGTCCCTCCAGCGCTCTCATTGTCTGTGCGTGAAAGCAGTTTGTCTATGAGTGTGTGTGTATGTGTGTGTGTGTGTGTCGGGGGAGGGAAAGTGAACACTTGTCCTGCCTCAAGGATTTCAGAGGTTCAGGAAACGGTCATTGTGTCGCTCTTGGTTTAATACACTCTATTGTCACACCATCGAACAGATTACCATAAATCGATTAGTGCTCACTATTGCCCTTCTTTCTCTTCCATGTTCTCACACATGGCTTTTATCTGGGCAGAAAATGTAGAGGATGGGCTATACAGAACGTTCTTTTCAAACGACACAGTGGGTTTAGGCCTGAGTACACTTTATCAGCAGAGACAGCGTAACACAACTTTTATTGCCTAGAGGAAGCACTTAAAGTGTGAGATGGAAATCAACAAAATAAGGACATCAAAGGGGCATCCTGTAGACTTAAGTCTCATCAACGGTGCTGTCAGGTTTTATCTTAGCAGACGACGACGGCTTGGATGTTGTCCATGCGTAGTTGACGAGGGTACGATGGTGTGTATGTAGCATGTTCACAAAGCAAAAAACAACAATATTTTCTATATGAAAAAAAGCAGCTTTACAGAACATAAAAAAGTACAAAACGTTCATTCATTCATTCATTCATTCATTCATTCATTCATTCATTCATTTTCTACCGCTTATCCGAACTACCTCGGGTCACGGGGAGCCTGTGCCTATCTCAGGCATCATCGGGCATCAAGGCAGGATACACCCTGGTCGGAGTGCCAACCCATCGCAGGGCACACACACTCTCATTCACTCACACACTCACACATTACAGACAATTTTTCCATATATGCCAATCAACCTACCATGCATGTCTTTGGACCGGGGGAGGAAACCGGAGTACCCGGAGGAAACCCCCGAGGCACGGGGAGAACATGCAAACTCCACACACACAAGGCGGAGGCGGTAATCGAACCCCCAACCCTGGAGGTGTGAGGCAAACGTGCTAATCACTAAGCCACCGTTAGTTGTGCCCCCCACAAAACACTTATTATACAAAAAAATTATATGATACAAAAGTTCAAGGGTAATATTAGACTTTAAATATTTTAAATGTGTTTGTGTTTATCCCCAATGAACAATGTGGTGACTGAGGTGACTGTGGTGAGAAAAAACTACCTTAGATGGAAGAGGAAGAAACCTTGAGAGGAATCAGACTCAAAAGAGAACCTCATCCTCATTGGGGTTGTGATTATAAACTGTTATAAACACCGGAGAGTGTTATTATGAATAATGTCCTTTCACAACCTCCTAATCAATACACGATTGTCGGACAGTATATCACTGTAGACTTTTTTTTTTAAAAAAAGCTAAAGTTTATACTATGGTTTTTGTATGAAACCTTC
Source organism: Tachysurus fulvidraco (assembly GCF_022655615.1). Taxonomy (NCBI): domain Eukaryota; kingdom Metazoa; phylum Chordata; class Actinopteri; order Siluriformes; family Bagridae; genus Tachysurus; species Tachysurus fulvidraco. The sequence goes on from NC_062538.1 coordinate 3,942,215, forward strand.
TGGTGCTGCCACAGACAAAAGCAGACCATGAAACTGAAGATCTGTTTAAAACGATTCATGTTTATGAACGTTCTCTTTGTATGGACTTGTCTTTTTGGACTTCTTGACCTGACCCAGGCCTTTTTTTTTTTGTCTGGATGCCTGAATAATATGTTTGCTTAGAAAATTAAAAAAAAAATTGCATGTGCAAGGTGATAATTCACTATCATATAACCTAATTTAGACGATTAACCCTTCCCTCTTATTTCCCAGTCCCTCTCAGTGACCTCTTGTTACCCCAGACTCGCAGGGTCACCGCATAAATCACACGTGTGGCCTCGGATGTACCCGAATCTAACATCAGGCCCTGCTTTGTTTTGTATTGTGTTCATGACGTACTTATGAGTGTGTCTGTGCGTCTGTGCATGCACACTGAAAGTAGTTTAATCAGCTTGTTGACTTGTCTGGTATTTTCTCTGCATGCACTGCGAAGCATAGGACAATAAACCTTTACAGTCCATCAACGTTGCATCCACTCCCACAGGCTTCCACGCACATTCATTCACTTCCTCTCTCACTGTCTTCTCCTCAGCACTGCCTTATATATATATATATATGTATATGTATATATATATATATATATATATATGGCTGAGGAAAGATTTCCAAACATCTCTGTGCTGATTCAACCTTCTCCTATTTTTATATAGGAAAAAAAACAGACATCTTTTAAGTATTAGCTCATAATATTGTACTCTGATGTTAAATTGCAGAGCGCTCACTCTGATGGTGGTGTCACCAGATATATGTATACAGATGAATACGTCGTTATATCGCCCAAGCGTATTGCAATCAGTGCTAAAGATTGTTTATCAGTCGGGTTTTAGATAGTCAAGAAACGGAAATCCTTTTTTCAAAGCAATAATGAGGTTGTAAACTGTGACACAGGCAAAATGCGCTGGTGATGAAATAATGTCTTTCATATATTCCGCAGAAAGCCTTGGCGCTTTCATTCTTTATATCCTGTTTTCCTGAAGTTGCTAAGCAAACAGGACATTTGTCACATGCTGGACTGTCTCCTCTAAAACAAGCAGTGTTTGATCAAACTTTATACACACGCAAGGACCGCGACAGCACTGCGGAAATCATATTGTTTCGTATTGCTTATAAGACTGTCGCTCATTCACGGACATGTTTGTATAAGATACTGTAAAGCTAAACATTCAGCGATGCAAAGATAATGTTTTATCGTTTTTAAAGAGCCGGTAATACACATAGCTGTAGCGTTATGTACCTATAGCTTGTTCTGATAGCCATCCAATCGGTGGGCTACAGGTGGACACACTATTTTTGTTGCATGACTGATAAACGTTGGTGCAGGTGTACAGTATTGTGCCAGATTGTATCCAGTGAGAAAGAAAGCATTTGGTTTTCTGACTGCCAGTCCTTCAGCAGTACACATGCTAATGTCATTACTGTGTCCGTTAACCAGAAAAACTGTGAGAATTGGTAATAAATTTAGCTTAAGCAAGGCCATAAAACCGAATCCTTCCTGTATGTCTGACCTCTTACCATCAGATATACCTGGCCCCTCTGTGTTAACGACTGCCCTAACCTCTGGAGATGAGACCGCTCGGTTGAAAACCACTGATCCGAAGTCATAGGGTATCTTTTTTTTTTTTTACTGCAAACATATGTTGTGTTTCACACAAGTGAGGACGCTTGCTTTACTTTCCTCTTGGGTGTTCATTTGGAGATGTGGTGTTGACCACCAAGCTGCCACTGCTGGGCACCTGAGCAAGGCCCTTATCCCTCAGTTGCTTAGCTGTATAAATGTAGATGTATGTCGCTCTGGATAAAGGTGTCTTCCAAATGCTGTAAATGATCATTTTATCTGTATAATAATGTATGGATACTTTAAAGGATAGTTTATTACACGGTAGTGTGGGTGGGATTTCCATAGAAATCAATTCACTCAATAATGAAAAGAAGAAATAAATAAATTTAACAAATCCATTTACCTCAAATCTTATAAACAAGGCCATCTAAAGGCGGCTCTTAAATTATTCTAAGTCACTTATCATTTAAAATAGACAAATATATAGTGCAAATAGTAAAAGAAACAAAAAAGAGCAATACAATAAAAAGTCATTGTGGTTTAATTCTGGTTGCCTTCCTGAAGGTTTTGCGGTGTCGTCGCAGACGGCGGACATCAGACACAAACTGCGATACGTATGTGTTTATTCTGAGCTACACCGACTATGGCAGCATGTAACCACAAACTCCTCCCCTTAAAAAAAAGCCTTATTCCTAAAGGAATAATTATGCCGATTTAGAGCTTCATTTACAAATACCCATGACCGAGGAATTCATTTCTTCTAGTGATCTGCAGAATGAAGTTTTGCCTAAATGTTTATTGAAGCCCCAGATCTTGAATTTCTATACTAAGAGTTTTAGGTAAACAGATTTTTTGTTCCTTCTTAGGGCTCAGAAAACTGGCAAACTTCATGGGTGTGGTAACTAGACATATGCTATCGATGTGGTGGATATAGATTAGGTTGAGTGTACGTTTGAGTTTGTGTACATTTGCTACGATGCTGAGATCATGACCAGATCGCTTGCCTGAAGAGATTTTTTGCAGTATACTGTAGAATTGCCTGAACAAATATAAATAGCCGTCCTAACAGCATTATAAGTGCTATTTTAAAGTGTCTCCCTAAATCAGGAAGTGTCTCGATGTTTTTCTAGGAGGGAATATGGGAAAAATATGGCCTTGAAGTTAAAATATATTACCTATCAGTCCGTCTCGTCCCATGCTGTTTCAGATTTCATGGTACGACGGTCTGGCCAGGTGTTGCATTCAGAATTGGCTGACATGTGTGAAAGCCTCTGTGAATGAGTGGAATGTCTTAGATGGCTGGTGCAGTTACTGTGGTTGAGTGACAGAGGGGAGGTTTAATGTCAACACCTCGTCACGTGAGGGACACATCTTTCTGCCCCTGGAAGAGCCTTTCAGTGATATATGCTTAAAGAGCACAGACAGCTGTGACATGCGATGGACACGACACTTAATTTAGACGAAATTGCACGCCATAAACACATCCGCAAGCGTGCAGGCGCCGGGGCCGAAACTGCAAACACCAAACTCGCATAGAGTTTGTGTGAACGATCTCACCATGTTTCACACGAGTTCTCCGGTTACCGACCAACTCCCAAAAATAATACGAACAGGTTGTGGCACAGGATGAGTGCGCTAAATTGACTCTAGGTGTGAACGAATGTCTGCATATGGGAGCGTATAGAGACAGATGGGACAGAGACCTAATAAATATAAGTGTCAGCTCTTTAACAAATTTAAATTCAAATTAAATGCTAATGACCTCTCTGAAGTGAGCAACAATTAAAAAAATGACATTGCTGCTGATGCTGCATTTAGTGATTTGCTTGCGTTTTTAGACATTGTGCAATCGTAGGGCAGAGACCCTTATCGCCCCATTCAGCCCAGTTGAGTTATTATTGCACCCAGTGCTCGTAAACAGGAACACTATCAAAGTACCGATTTATGGGAACTAACCCATTCACTGGGAATCACACTGCCCCATAATTAAATATGCTGCATACTGTTTAAAAATACAAATCAACCACCAAGATCTCAGCAAATAATTACAAATATATCTTATACATTTCTGCAAACAGAGAAAGAGAAAAGAGCTCTAATACGAATACCGGGAGAGGGAAGGATGAATTATAGAGAAGACAATAATGTCCGTACATCAGAACGGTCAGAAATGCGTGTGAATCATGGTGACTCTCGACGTTTATATTCTGGATAGCAAGCATGTCGTAGTAGTTCTCGAGCATGGGTTGATTACTTTGCAGCATTCCTGTTCTTCATGATCATTCGACACGAGTCAGTGAAGGAGATGGAGTGACACAGTAGGTGGTGTTGATGAGATGTCGCGAGAAAGCCTGAGATATTACTAAGCACTCTGGCTTGAGTGTCAAATGGCAGTACACTTCCCTGACCCCCCACCAGAGGAGGTTGGCTGCCACGGTAGGATTATGTCAGTTTGTTTGCGTGATATGATGTAAGCCAAACCGGCAGCACCACCGACCAGTGTATGTCAGGAATGTTGAGTGCTCTTGGAAATTTGTGGAGTTCTGAGCTCAGGGTTAAATCCCCGTTATCACAGCAATTCACAGTGGAGCTTTTTACTTTCAGTTAAGGAATTCATTACAGCACCTGCCTGCCCCACCATCACGACTACTGTACATACTCTCTCTCTCTCTCTCTCTCTCTCTCTCTCTCTCTCTCTCTCTCTCTCTCTCTCTCTCTCTCTCTCTCTCTCTCTTTCTCTCTCTTACTCTAGCTCTCTCTCTCACTCAGTCATTCTCACTCTCTCTGCATTTAATTATCTAAGTAACCCACATCGTACTAACTGCACAAATGACCTCAAAAGTCCAGAATTACTCCCAAGCACAGCTGTCGTTAAATCACTGAAAAACATCTATTTGTGTCCCATTTCCCGACAACAAATGTAAGTCACATTTTTTATGCAGATGTTTTTTTTGCAGATGTTTAAATGAGAAACACCTGCTGTTTTTTTTTTCCCTCTTCATCTTAAATTGCTGTGCAATAATCCAATTGAAATGTTTAGGTAAAAGCAGTTAACCAAATGTAAATTAAGTACAGTAGGATGTAGGTTTGTTTCCCTATCGAATGTTTAGTCAAAATCCAGTCGAGCTGCCGTAGATGTTTGTACCGGACCAAGTCTGTTTATCTGGCAAGTTCAATTAGTGAGAGCAAGAGAAACAATTGTAGAGAAATGCACTGAGGGCAATAAGATCATTTATCACCATGATAGCCCACAGCCCACATCACACGACCGCTCCGGCTATTTAACCTTTCACCCTTAACCCCTCACTACCTCTGATTACTCTTAATTGCAGCTAAGGACTGATTTATGTGCACTGATTCATGAGTTTATTCACAACATGCACATCAGGTTACGATTTCAGGCTGTAAAAGGAGCACAAGAACAGTCAAATTAGCGACGTACTGTAGTCTTTCAGCAGCTGCACGCTCTTGCTAGCTTTTATTAATTAGCACTTGTTCATTGAGAGTCCAGAGGGACACGTTTTTGTAGCGGAGCGGGAAAGCGTTTCAGCGTAATGGGAATCTAACGCTCATGTGAGTTTCAGAAGGTTTGGAAACGGTAAAGCGGCAGTTGTCCAGCAAGAGGGTTCTGAGGGTTTGGCTGATGTGCTCCTTCATGGCTTGAGGATTATTATCTACTCCTCCTGCTGAGTGATCACTCTTCCTCAGGAGACTGTGGTGGAGCTTGTTCTGCTGCTGTGGTTTAGCTAGTAGAGAGGTTCAAAAAGTGAGAGTTCATAATGTACGCCACATGCAACTTTTTTGTTTTAGTTTAATTGATTTTTAGCCTGCGCTTAGACTTTCCAAAACCATTTGGCATCCCACGGATGGTCGGGTCGCAGTAAGCACCGTAATATTGACTACCTGATATCGTCATTAAACAATTCTAACAAGATTCCGTAAACCAGCACTGTCTTATGTTGTGATGATGATGAGTGTGAATAGAGATGAGATAGAGAAAAGGAATTTTTTTACCGCAAAATCTCTGTCTGGATGTGACGCCCTCTTGTCTTTTTTTTATACGTGAACGTTATGGGTTATTTACCTGATATGCTCCACACTAAAGCCACATCTAAATGTTTGCTGATATTTAGAGCTGAAAAGAGAACAAGAAAGAAGGGGGGGGGGGGGTGTTTGGGAACCAAATAACCACAACCACATGTGCCCTTTTTTAACACATAGTTTTTATAAACACTTCTGGTAAAAAATAAAGTTAATGCATTTAAACTAACAATGAGAGTAAATTCTGAGAACACTTTAAACTATGACAATAACAACAAACCACATCATATTAAATAAATCAGAAATATATGGCAAAGTATGTCTGAGAAATGCTACAGGTAATGATGCGTAGTTGTTAAATTTTTTTTTTCTCCAAAAACTGAACTTCGCCGTGTGCATTGGGCTACGTCCTGAGTGTGCGAGGAGAGTTTGTGGGCTGAAATAGTGTGTTTGCAGATTTATAAAAGCACGCCGTGTCAGCCTCGTGAAGCCACATCGTCTGTCTATCACAGTACCCAAAATCTATTACTCGTCGCACGCATGAAGAAAGCTGGAGATGGCGAAAGAAGAGAGAGGAATGTCTCACCCTCTGACATTCGGAGATGTCACAAACAGGCGAGAGTGTTAATGCGTGTTTTCGTTTACGTTTAAACTTCTGACTGAAGATGTATTCAAAGTACAATAGTCATCAGGAGGCCAGATTTAATCTTTGGCAAGGTTAAATAGTATAGTGTAGCGTAGCCGTGCAAGATCATGGCCTGCGTGTGCAGTCCGTTTTTGTCTCTCTCTGCATTACGAAGGCATGTGGTATCAATTAGAGATCCCTATCTGTAATAATTCAAAGATTAGAAAAGAATCAGCCTACAATAAAAGTCATTTGGAAACAGATAATGAGAGCACTTAGCATAGTTTGAATGTGTTTTACAATACACCAGCAAAGTGGCTCTTACGGCACTCACTCACTCACTCACACACACACTTAGTCGCTCTGTCACTCACTCACTCACACACTCATTCACTCACACACTCATTCACACACTAATTCACATACTCACTAACTCACACACTCACTCACATACTCATTCACATACTCACTCACTCACACACTCACACACTCACTCACTCACTCACACACTCACACACTCTCTCACTCACTCACTCACTCTCACTTACTCACTCACACACTCAGTCACTCACACACACACTCACTCACTCACACGCACTCAGATGCTCTCATACACTCACACGCACTCATTCACTCACTCACTCACTCACTCACTCACTCACTCACTCACTCACTCACTCACTCACACACACTCACTCAGTCACTCACTCACACACACACTCACTCACTCACTCACACGCACTCAGATACTCTCACACACTCAAACACGCACTCATACATTCACTCACTCACTCACTCACTCACTCACTCACACACAGTCACTCACTCACTCACTCACACACTTAATCAGTCAGTCAGTCACTCACACACTTACTCACTCACTCACTCACTCACACACTCAGTCTCACTCACTCACACACTCACTCACACACACACACACTCACTCACTCACTCACTCACACATCCAGTCTCTCTCACTCACTCAGTCACTCGGTCACGACTCCAGAACAATTTCGTTATTTGTCTGCTGTTGAAAAGGCTTTGAAGATGTTTGATTTGAAGAGGAATGAGCCTAATATCAGAGGATGTAGATAATAAGAACAGACACTTGTACAAGATGCAGGACATTTCCCAAGTCACAAACACTTAAGACGCTGTGTGTAACAAATAACATGCAAACATGTTGTAGTAATCGTGTAGGGAATTATTTTAGGAAAGCAGACTGAATGAACTGGTGGGAAAACAGTGAGAGTGATGTGTTGTTTTGTTGTGTTGTGCTGTGTTATTATGTGTTTGATGTTATGTTTGTTGTGCTGTGTGTTTTTTGTTATGTTGTGTTTCTGAGTTTTGTGTTGTGGCCTGTTGCTGATTTGTTATGTTAATTTGCACAGCTGTGTTGTTGTTATGTTTTATTTTGATATGCTGGTATGTTGTAATATGCTCTATTGCTGTGTTTGTTGTTTGTTTATTATTTTACATTATGTTGTATTGTGCAATGGTGTGTTTGGTTGTGTTGTGTTTTATTACTATTTTATTTTGGGTTGTATTGTGCAATGGTGTGTTTGGTTGTGTTGTGTTTTTTTACTAGTTTATTTTGGGTTGTATTGTGTAATGGTGTGTTGCTTGGGTGTGTTCAGTTGTGTCGAAGTGCAGGGTTGTATTGCATAATGCTTGTTTAGTATTTTGTTCTTTTGTGTTTGTATTGTGTCGTTATGTTTAGTTGTTCGGTTGTGTCGTGATGCATTGTTGTATTGTGGTACGGGCTGTTGTGTTGCGTTATAATTTGTCGCTTGGTTGTGTCGTGTTGTTATGCTATTTTATATAATGTTGTGATGTGGTACTTAAAAATCTGTGCAAAAAATATGCATTTCAGACAATCCTCGATAGAATATATATTCTAATAAAGACATGATTTATGATGTCACCCGAAGTGACCCGAAGCACTTTTTACCCGAACCCCACGTGCATATATATATATATATATTTTTTTTTAAGAAAGACCCGATCCGAGACAGACCCGAAAAAATTAGACCCGAGTCCAACCTGACCCGTTGGCATTTTTTTTTTAACATGACTGGACCCAAATGTTGCGTAACTCTACACTAAAGTAACTGCTACAGCGTGGATTCAAAATTGATTGACAGGTCTGTTTCAACGAAAATTAGCCAGCCACACATCGCCAGCCACATCGCCAGCCACACATTGCCAGCCACACATCGGCGGCCACATGTCGCAAGCGGTCTTGGCAAACAGAGGAGAGGTTGGAAAAGGACTCGAGTCGATGCACAGATGCGAGATACAGTAGTTCGGGTCTTCTCGGGTTCGTTCGGTAAAAATACATTCATTTTAAATTACCCGAGACCCGATGCCGCTATTGTCCGAGGCACACGTGAAACTTTTAGACCCGAAGACCTCTATAGCACACAGACTGTGGAAAAAACCTCTTAAACTTTAACCACATCCACAAGTGTAACAATAAACTCATCACCGACATCTTAGGTTGGATTCTTAACAGTTAAAATACAGTCCCAAAGTGGTTTATTTCTCTGACACCACAGCAATTAGTCCATTTAATTAAGAGCAACACATCTGAACCATTTCTGTTTACATTTAATGTTGGGAAACCTCTTTGATACAAGTTCGTTTTTATTCTCACGTATCTGATTGCAGCTATAAACTCATTTCCTCGGCAGCCTCTCTGTCTTTTTTTTCCCCGTCCTTTTGAAGTTAATACGAGAACAAAATGCAGCTTTTCATGTCCGTGAAAAACCAGAAAGAACAAATTCCTCTGTCCTGATGACTGTTACAGAGACACCCGGGTCGCCTCGCATGAATTAAATAAATGAAATAAAACATATTCCATACATTTCTCTTCGTTGTATAACAACAAAATAAGAACTTCATGACAAGTTTATAAAAAGACTAAAGGCACAAGGGCTTAAGGATTATAAATGATCACCACCTAGAGACCTTGTTAATAAAGTACACAGTAATCTACGGTATCTCTTTTAAAATTGTTGAAAATTTCAGAGCTTTGTTTTATAAATAGCCTGTCCGACATGACACGAGGCAGCACATGGGCTTTCGCTGTTCTGGTTAATGCTTGCTCTGCGTGACAGACTTGCGTCACACACCTATCACGGGCGATTTTAGCTAGAACACTGTATACTGTGCAGGTGATCAAGTGGATTCAGTTCAATCGCACACTCACATCTGGTGTGTACATGCCATATGAACTACGGTTCTCTAAGGAATATTTATCTGCAGGTGCACACAAGTGAACGTGGCGTATGTGCAGTATCTCTTTACATGTGAGGACAGGCAATGAGACGAGATTCTGTGTGAAGATAAAGACTTGAACAGTGAGCTAGTCTTGTAATTATAGAATTACAAAAATTAGATTTAACCCTTTAAACTCTACCGTGGCTCTGTGGCAGGCTCTCCTACGTGCCAGCTCAGACTGGAAGAACATCCACGGTAAGGCTGGAGGCCATATCTAAAGCCTTCTAGGTACATCAAGCAGACGATAAAGTCACGTAAAAGACAAGTCGTCTATATTTTTTACACGCACACGTGAGTGATCCAGGCGTGCGACAGACAAGCGATCATTTTCATCAACAACACCCCACATCCTTAACTCCAGCATTTGAGTTCAGAGTAAAACACGGTGAAGCAACCAGTCTAAAAGATTGGGATGAATATTGAATAATACAACAACCAACAACACAATATAACATCATAATACAACACAACATACCAGCCCAGTTATACAACACTACACAACACAATAAAATACAGCACTAATTCAACAAAGTGGCACAAAGCGACCCTGCAACACAACACAGTACATTACAACATAACACAGCCTAATAACACAACATAACATAACACAGCTCAGCAACACCACACAACACATTACAACACAACAAAACAGCCTAGTAAAACAAAACAGCCTAGTAAAACAATACAGCGGTAAAACATTACAACATAATATCACGATGTAACATTACAACGCAACATAACAACATAACCCAGCAACACAACTACACAACACTACATATCGACCAATCAACACAACACTTCAACCCAGCAACACAACACAGCAACAAAGCATATTACAAACATAACTATACCCTATAACATAGCGGTGCAAAACAACTCAACATCATAACATGGACACACTGAATACACCCAAACTAATCGTATGTTGGCCAACACTGCTGTAGTTCTGCACTCACCTTTCTTCTTCCTCTTTAATTAATCCCCGTGTCCTCTTCGACACACAAATAAAACTTATAACGACGCTTTCCTCTTATCCCGTCATCTACGACCCGTGTGACCTTTGACCCGAGCCGTTCCGCATCTCGCCGCGTGCTCCATGTATGACAAGGAGATATGAGCAGAAAGAGCAGGACACTTGCAAAAAGACAAGAAAGACACAATATCTTGAGTAATTTATTCCGTTGTATTTGACAACATATTAATGTGGGAAAAGTTCGAACACGGCCAACAACGGAGTGGTCGATATTCCAATATTCCAACGTGTAAACGATAAGACGACGCGAGCAACGTGGCAACCTACCAAGTGAGTGTCAACTGAAGGCAAATGTAGAGAGAGATTTTTCTATCACTTAAGTTATTCCTGCTGTTTGTTTACTGTATAGTTCACATTGCACTTCCCCAGAGCTTTTATACAATCCGGTCGGAATTAGGGAAAATCTGAAACCCGTTAATACTTAATACTTGTATCCAGCTTCTTTTTTGTATGAGATGATGTTCGGTGCTGAATAACTGAATGATTACGATTACTTAGTCTTAATTTACCATGATATTATATCACCACAAAGAAGATACATGAGGCTAAATAGCCAGAAACCTCGAAAAATTCATTACTTTAGGCCACTTTTAAAAAGAATGGACCTCCTGCGGTGTGAGCTTTGGACAGAGAAACGATGCTTCGTGGTTGCTGTTTTTCTTACTTCCTTTGCTCTCTGACTCAGAAGAATGCTGCTGAGAGCAAACACTGACTTTCTGTAAACTGAACTCTAACATAGAGATAGATGTCAGGTTATGTTTGAGCACTCTATCTAGCTGAGCATGAATAGAACCGAGCATGTGTTCCGTCTTTATAAGGTTGCAGGCTCCATCCTATCTTCTGTTTCGAGTTAAACTCCAGAGAGGCTTTCTTTCTTCACTTGGAATTCATTGTAAGTAGAATAAAGAATACATGTATTATGGTGGGGATAAACTGTTTAGAAGTTTCTCCCCCTGTGGCACAAGGTCTCAAATCATAGGATGCTCCTAGATAAATACAGACTTATAGAATGAGCGGCTTCTCATTTTGAACATTTCTCTAGCAACGAAGATCCATCTCAGGAGTCCTCATGGACGCCACAAGACTCGATCCTCTAATGGCTTAACCACAACCTTATGTAATAATGATATGCTGGGAGAGAATTCTGGGCTCTGTTCTCAGTTAGGTTAAGAAATTTTGGTCAATAAAACATTTCTAGTCTCCATGGTCTAAAAACCAACACGATCTATTTTTAACCCCAAGTTACACCAAGTCAGAATTTGCTTACGCTGAGATTGCTTTCCCAGTGTTTCAGACCAAATACAAAAACTGGATAGGGAGCAGAGACGGAGCGGCTGTGGAATGTGTCTGAAGCTGCAGTTTCTCCTGGTGGTAAAGTTTTTTCTTTTGTTTTTTTTTTAAGCCTGGTTTGTCTCATGTTTAGGTGGCTGGCAGGACAGGGAGTGAGGACAGCAGTGGGGGGTGACGAGTTAGAGATCCAGCAGGAGCTAGGAGCAAAGGGGAAAGGTCATACATAGAGACACTGACGAAAAACAGCATTGCTGGACCCTGGTTCCTCTGTATTGGGGTCGATAAATCATCAGACATGAGTTGTTTTTGCCTCACAGGTGAGGTGAGGGATCTTTGGCGAATGTGTATCGATGTGAGGAATTAGAGGAAAAACACAACTCTCCGTATATCGTGGGTTCGTTGTCAAGTGTACCGAAGTTGTACCGGTTTAAATGATGAATATATTTCTGTCTAGTTCTCAAGCAGTGTAACTAACTCAGTAACAAGTGATACAAAGAACGCTTTGTCCTGTTTACTTCATATTAACTACAGGATTCAGAGACGTTAAATTCGTTTTTGATAAACAATTCTTTTCCACGGTGAGTTTAAATTCTTTAAATCTGTTCGGATCAGAGCGGGTAGGTTAATCAGATTGATAAACAGAGGCCAGATTTCTGGGAAGACTGCACTATGGTGACACTGATTGATTGATTCGTTTGCAAGGGTATTGATTGACAACGTTCCCCAGAGACCTACAGCTCTGACACTAACAGGAAGCTTGCACTAATAGTGATTAATAGTCAGACAGATCGGTTTCCGTGAAGCGATTAATGATGGTCAAGTTGCAGTTAAGTTGTAATTACAGGGTCATTATTATTAGAATTCAAATACTGGGAAATACCTTATTCTGGCATTTATACCACGAGTAAATGGAGCAGATGCTTTACATTTACTTCTTCCCCTTATTTCTTTTTACTCAAAATGCTTGTCATCGTTTTTTCAGCACCTATATGAATATGATTCTTAAATTAATTAGCATTTCCTTAATTAATTTACCCGAGGCTGAATTAAAAAAAAAAGAACCTATGTCTTTAGAAATGATCATACTCTATATTATTACTGTAAATGCTATGCTTTCTTGGATCTACCTTATTTTGAACTATAAATACGTTTTTGAATATTTTCTTCACATCTTTAATACAACCGTGCGGTTATTTTTAGCCGCTGCACGTCTTATACGAAAGCAATGCTTAAAGAATTACTACTCTTATCAAAACTAGCTTAATAAAGTAATAAAACTATGTTCCGGAGTCTTCGTATTTTCCTTTATCAGATTTTAAATCAGATTTTGTTAGGACAGGTTATCTTTTGACAGACGTTTACATTTAGTGTGTCTATCCTACAAGATAATGCCATTTATCTTTGTAACGGTTCGCTCGGTGTTAATGCAGTCTGCTTGCCATTGTTTATTTTAATAGTGACTGCAGAAGTTTCCCCCTCTCAGCTGGAAATCATCGCATTTTACAAAATTTAATCCACACTAGATATTCTATCATAAATCTAATAAATGCGTGAGTAATTAACTGTATCTGTATCTTAACTTCGATCTGCAAAATAATTTGCGCTCGAACATTTCCCCTGAAATCTGTGCATTCCTTCATGCAGTGTTTCGTACAGTTCCCTTCCTCCCACATGGCACTTATGCTCCAATTTGTGCCTCAAATCCAATTCAGTTAGCTCTAATCCTTTTGCTGACACTTCTGCCTGTTTATTGTGTCTTGCACATGGAGGGAGCTGATTAGATGCGGATCAGACTCGTGAGGTACAGACGGTGGAATTCAATCCTCACACGCACTTAAACTGTTCCTCATGAGCAGCAGATGATATGTGTGGTCATTCCTCTGCTTTTCATCCCTCGCTCTGTGTCCAGGGAGATAGCGCATCATGCTCGAAAAGATATAGGAAATACCTGTTCTTTATCTGCTCAAGACTTACTAATCATAATCTGATCTAATCTAATACAGCCAGTCTGCTCTCGGTGAGTTTTCTTAGTACCTGTGTTTTCTTTTCTATTCCGACTAAGACCGCAAAAAGTGCCAACTCAGTATGATGAAATGAGACGTCTTTTGCCGTTTTGCATTATTTTCACGGATCATTTATCGTCTGGCAAAATATACCGTCAGACAGTGGGGCTTGTGAAAATCTGATCTTTGTGGAATGAACAGCATCTGTTGCTGCTTTAGATCTACGTTCAGAGAGTCTGGCTGAAGGCCGAGCGGTCTTAAAGCTGACCTACATGTAAACTCCTCCTGGATTAAAGCAGGATAAAAAAGATAGCTGAGCCCTTTTTAGATGACTTGTTTGGCTCTGGTAATTTGGTTGCGTTGCAGTTAGCAGCGTGGGATTTAGATGGAATGTATACATCTCTCCAGTTGCTACAACACAGCTGTAGCTTTGTACTGAAGGTTATGTACTTTAACATCCAGATAGACGCGTACACCATTTCGGCGTACACCATTTGAAATCCTTCACAGATATCTTTATTGTGTACTCTTTAACAGTGTACTCTGGTGTTAAGTAAAAGGAGAGTGACGGTTTAGTCGTTAATAAATGTTAGTCACTATGACTGTCATCTTACCTGTGAAAATGAGGACATGAACATATAGCCTTCATTCATTTATGTTTCAAAGCTGCCTGGTCAGGGTAACAGCGGATTAATCTGACATGTAATTCTGCTTTTATCACAGCATTTTGCCAACGATGACATTAACAAAGTTAAATTTAATGTTTCAATATAGATACGATAAACTCGCTTATGTTATAGTCGTTCACTCAAATGCCACCACATCGACAGTTATACTATAATTACTTAATAACTATAATGACTTTGTTTCACAGCATGTTTTATTATTATAATCATGTTAAAGTTGTAACCACTGTTCAAACCGTGCTATTATGCAGAAATAATGAACTTTCTGACCAATCGTATTCAAGAACTCAGCAGAATTCTCGAATCCCGAATTTATCATTCATTCATTCATTCATTCATTCATTCACTACCGCTTATCCGAACTTCTCGGGTCACGGGGAGCCTGTGCCTATCTCAGGCGTCATCGGGCATCGAGGCAGGATACACCCTGGACGGAGTGCCAACCCATCGCAGAGCACACACACTGTCTTTAACTCACACACTACGGACAATTTCCCAGAGATGCCAATCAACTTACCATGCATGTCTTTGGACCGGGGGAGGAAACCGGAGTACCCGGAGGAAACCCCCGAGGCACGGGGAGAACATGCAAACTCCACACACAAGGCGGAGGCGGGAATCGAACCTCCAACCCTGGAGGTGTGAGGCTAACGTACTAACCACTAAGCCACCGTGCTACCCTGAATTTATCATAATCTTTAAATTCTTCATGAGTATAAAATAAAATCAACCAGAATATTGAATAAACGGAAGATTATTTCCAGTTTTTTTGTCTGCAGAGCTGATTTGAAGAAGTGAGCATAGGTCAAGAGGTATAAGACAGGTCAAGAAGAAGTGGCAATATAGAAGGGTTAGAAAAGAAATGTCAAAAAGACTGGAGTGAATATTTCCACTGAAGAAAGTCCAAATAATACGAAAGCAGTTCGAGAGAGTTATAATAGAACATATAGAAAGCTTGGGCCTAAATGCTGTTAGACGGCATTTCTAATTTAAGTGGTTAAGGTGTTGGGCTACCAATCGGAAGGTTATGAGTTCAATCCCTGGTCCACCAAGCTGCCACTGTTGGGCCCCTGAGCAAGGCCCTTAACCCTCAATTGCTCAGCTGTATAAAAAAAGAAATAATGTAAGTCGCTCTAATAAGGGGTCTGACAAATGCTGTAAATAGAAAGGTAGAATGATTTAGATCTTTACATACGCTAAATTTTTCTTGGTTTGATAATGAACAAAGTTCAGCGACACCAAATCATTGAAACTGAACAGTTATTGATTGTTTTTTCTTTCTTTTTCTTTTTTTTTTCTTATGGTATGTAAACTATATGGAATGTTTCTTTTTCAAACTTTTTGCCAAAGCACGTAAAAATGAAGTTCTTCTTCTTAATGGGCCGAGCTTCAAGGCTAACCCCAGAGCTGCATGGCATCGTCACCAGCAGATATAAGATAGGAGAAATTGGAGAATGTACTTCACGCAACATGTTCCCACTTATAGGGATAAAGTGCCTGACTTCAGAGAAAAAAAAACACATTTCCTGACAATTTGCACCATCTGATCTGAGAACCTCCACTTTTTTGAGGGATTGTTTGACACATGTTGTTTTATTTATATTTATATATAGTTATTAATTTCCACGGTAAGAAGCTGACATTAAAGTGCTATTAAAGGTAAATAATCAGCATGGTGTTGTGATGCAGAAGTTTCTCTTAACACCTTTAAAAGTAGATTATATAAGAATAGCAATGTTTTATTCGTCATAACACAGCAATTTACCAACAATAATGTCAACATTACTGGAAAAACCGCAAAACGTCCTGTGGTGACTGACCTCTAAGTCAGAACTCCGGACACTGGAGACATGGTAACTTATCAAATGTTATCATCTCCAAACTTCATCTTTTTGCTGTTATAGAAATTTATTCAATACCTTCTGACCAAGATTTCAACAGTGGTGTGTTGTTAAAAATAGATAGATAGATAGATAGATAGATAGATAGATAGATAGATAGATAGATAGATAGATAGATAGATAGATAGATAGATAGATAGATAGATAGATAGATAAACATTAACATTAAAAAAACATTTAATTCCTCTTGGAAGTGTTGGAGTATTAAAAATATAGATAATATATTTTTTTTCTTAGATGGACAGTGAAAAGGTGCAGAAGCTTAAAGAATTCCTCAGAAAACCTCTTTCAAGCTGCTGCCTGTCAAAAGTCGACACCAAAGCTGTCTTAATCTGCTGCCATTTTCACACACTTCCCTTTGAGCTCGTGTCCTTCGTAACCGCACAGTTAATGTTCCATTAGCGTGCATGTCTGGTTCATGTTAACTCAATGGAAACCTGTAGCTTATGCCACTCACAGAGCTGAAACTCAGGGTTAGAGGGCTTCCTTCCTGCGGTGTTCCGATAGTGTGCTGCGATAGTGATACTGGGGAATGGAGCTAACTGACCCTGCAGCTAATTCACTGTTAAGATGAGACTTTCACTCAGATCTCCGAGTGTGTCATAGCAAGACACGATGTTTCTAAATGAAGTCACACAGAGGAAAATATGCTCTCCATTTTCTACTTATCTGAAAAGACTTTTTAGATGGAAAAACAAAACATGGATTCCTTGGAAAGCTTGGAAGTAGATTCTATTCCATGGAAGGCCACCTTGGAAAGGGTGTTCTGTAAACTCTTAGACTTAAGGAAAACAAGTGGGAAAAGGATTTGATTTCTGCTGGATATTCTGTAAAAGAGTTGTGCTGATCGACACCGACAGTAGAAATAAATCCATGCTACAAAATTAGTGCATCGTAACTTGTATCAAATGTTTTCAGAACACTGCATAATAGATTTCGGTTTAATTTAGCGTTTTGAAGTTCAGATAAAGGATTTTGTTGCTTTAATTACATAAATAATATTGCCTGGGCACAATAATACAAAGATTTTCCATTTCTTTGTATTTATTCCTCTGCAAATAAATCTGGCCCTGTTATTCTTGACAGTGATTGCATCTCTTGATTGTAATAACAATCTCGGGTGTAAAGTTTAATCCAACAAACCTGATTCTGATGAAATCCCGAACCCGAGACCCCACAGACAACGTGCTTCTGCATTCACGATCGTAATCTGTAAAGTGCCAAATATTTTCTCCCCGTGAATGTTTTATCTTATATCTAACATTATCCTGACAAAATCCTTTTTTTACTCTCACTTAGCTCGTAAAGCAAAGCAGAGCTCTGTGCTAGGCATATTTATTTACACAGCACAGATTACATACTGAACCCTCTGGAAGGTTTGAAATGTTTGTTTTTGCTACACGGATATGTATATTTCTATCGTACCACCCCGGTTTAGCCGTGCACCGAGACGGCAAGGTTTTCAAGCTCGTCGTAAGCCATATTTCAGCCCAGAAACAAATATAGGCTATAAGACCAGCACATTTGAAAGTGGAGTGAAAA
Organism: Tachysurus fulvidraco; assembly: GCF_022655615.1. Taxonomy (NCBI): domain Eukaryota; kingdom Metazoa; phylum Chordata; class Actinopteri; order Siluriformes; family Bagridae; genus Tachysurus; species Tachysurus fulvidraco. The sequence continues at coordinate 3,960,215 of NC_062538.1, forward strand.
ACAACAATAAATCAGGGATCAGTTTACAGATATTCTCATAAGGAGACCACGTGCTTGTTATTAAAGGGATTACTCAACTACATGAAAGAGAAAAATAAAAGCAAACGCATGTAAGACACAGAGATCTACGCTGGTTTGTAATAATAGTTCATAATAATTTTTTATAAGGAATTCTCTACAGTAGTAAAACACTTACTTACGGGGTGTGTCCACATCGACAAATTATAGTATTTTGGAAGAACGTATTTGTTCAGCTAAACGATGACAAGGCTGTGTGACCTGTGTGAGGAAAGTTTGTCCTGGTCTTTAACTTTTACATTATGCCTGTTATTGTGCTCAAGTTCATTTCAATTATCTTGTCGTGGATGTTTATATGAGCAATCACATGCAGCTTTTTGCCAGGTGCTTTTTAAAGCCCAGTGCCACATCTGGAACCACTGTGGGATGAGGACAGTCATATGCTCACCAAGGGACCCGGAATTTCACAATTTCACAGGATATAATGACACAATGGACCACATTGTTCACAAAGATAGAGCTTTAGAAGATTTGGGTGTAGTTTTTGATTATAAACCATGACAAATGTTAATGTTATCTTTAGGAGCGGAAAATAATCTGCATTTTAAGGAGTTTTCAAGATCTGTTCAATTGTACAGAGTATATTATAGCCATTCTCATTTTATAAGAAAGTGGTATACAAGTAGATTCTGATTTTTATATGACCAGTAAAAATAAATAGGTAAATAAAATCTACCCAGAAACAAATTATTAAATTTCTGGAATTGATGGTAATAAAATCTTTAGAGCTGTTATTTTTTCACTTTACAGTCTTTACAGGGGCACGCTGGCTTCGGGGTTGGGGTTCGATTCCTGCCTCCGCCTTGTGTTTGTGGAGATTGCATGTTCTCCCCGTGCCTCGGGGGTTTCCTCCGGGTACTCCGGTTTCCTCCCCGGTCCAAAGACATGCATGGTAGGTTGATTGGCATCTCTGGAAAAATTGTCCGTAGTGTGTGACTGTGTGTGTGTGTGAGTGAATGAGAGTGTGTGTGCCCTGCGATGGGTTGGCACTCTGTCCAGGGTGTATCCTGCCTTGATGCCCAATTACGCCTGAGATAGGCACAGGCTCCCCATGACCCGAGAAGTTCGGATAAGCGGTAGAAAATGAGTGAGTGAGAGAGTCTTTACAGGTTACACGAAATGGTGTGAAAAACAAAAAACATTCACTGAGCTGCAGATCTGCAGGCATAAACACCTTGTTGATGAGCGAGTTCAGAAAATAATCACCTGATTGATTCGAGCTTAGACAAGGCTACAGAAGCGCAAAGAGCCTTTTTTTAACACGTTAAAGAGAAAAGCATCTCAGAATGGACACCATAGCAAATCCTGAGACGCGTAGGCAACAATAACAGAAGACCACATCATGGCCCATGAACCTGTGGCTATAGAGGGTAGAAGTTCATCAAAAAAGGACAAACGGAGATTAGAAAAATATCTCCTGGTGTTACAGGTGTCACCAGGTCTGTAAACAGGTGTTCATAATAAAATGGTCAGTGAGCTTAAAATGGAAAGACTAAACTGCTTCTTGGAAAAATGGATAAATTTTGTAATACACAACTGAGTGAATGTATTCCTGTTGAATCTGACCTGTTATTCTCAAACATAAATATAATAAAGGGTCAAATAAACTGAGTGAGACAGTGTTAATCAAAAGTCTCATATAAGACCTAATAAACTTATATAAAATCAAACAATCCACAATAAATGATTCTCTAATGTTTCTATTTTAAGTGTCTCATCTCATTTTGACTTCTAAGACTCGCAAAACCCCGATTTCGTTGTGGCCTGATGTGGGAGCCTCCAATCAGTGTCTCTTACACTGTCTTCACTCTTTCCTTTACTCTCAGAACAGTCTGTTATTTTGTGGCTGTTAATCTGTTGTTTACACCCTGTTCTTTCCACATCTGGAGTCATTTGCAGCAGCCAGCATGGTCACCCCCGAGCTAAGCAGCACACATGAATATCCAACTATGGTCTATTCTACAGTCAGCAAATCAGGACGAGGCCAAAAGCCTGTCTTTACGTTCCTTCCCTCGTACTGTATGGGTACCGAGAGCTGCAGGAGAAGTGAACTCTGCAGACGTCTTCAGCTGGTGGCGAGCATAACGAGCAGAGGGAATGTTTTTACAACTGGACTGAATTTATTTTGCAATGGAGGATTTCTTATATAACAAGTTGCTTCCCTATACCTCATGAGCCAAGTCAGTAAACAGGAAGGGGGGAAGGGGGCAACGCTGATGTTTATTATGTCACATTATTCCCTATATACCGTTGCATCTGTGTTTTTTTTTTTCTTACGAGAAGCTCCAGGTTAAAAAAAATAGATGCATGGAAACCACACTCCTGTCAGCAAAGACAGAATTTAAAGTTTGGTAGGAAACTGGATCAGACCCGGCAACGTTATTCCAGTCTTAAATTGTCCAGTTTTGGTGACTCTGTGATCAATGTAGCCTTAATTTAAGGTTCTTGGCTGACTGGAGTAAAACCTGATGTGCACTTCAGCTATTGTAGGCCATTCACCTCAAGGTCCAATTATTTTGTACATTCTGAGATGATTTTCTGCTCACCGCGGTTGCAAAGAGAGATTACTTGAGTTACTTTCCTTTCAATTCGAAGCACTTCGGCCATGTTCCCCTTACCGCTCTCATCAACAAGGCATTTGTGTGCGAGAGATCCAAATTTTCTAAAATACCCAAACCATCCCATCAGACACCAATCATCCATGCCACATATCAGTCAGTGAAATCAGATGTTTTCCCTATTTTGATGTTCGATGTAAAAATGATCATCTGCTGCATGATTGTCTGATTAGAATTAGGAAGATTAGTGTAGTGTAGTATATATATTAGTTATATATTTACCAGTATAGTGTAAATATATTAATATCAACCTTAATATCCTTCTACTTTTATTTTTTCTTTAAAGGCCCCTTGATGGGGGCACGGTGGCTTAGTGGTTAGCACGTGCACCTCACACCTCCAGGGTTGGGGGTTCGATTCCCGCCTCCGCCTTGTGTGTGTGGAGTTTGCATGTTCTCCCCGTGCCTCGGGGGTTTCCTCCGGGTACTCCGGTTTCCTCCCCCGGTCCAAAGACATGCATGGTAGGTTGATTGGCATCTCTGGGAAATTGTCCGTAGTGTGTGAGTGTGTGAGTGAATGAGAGTGTGTGTGCCCTGCGATGGGTTGGCACTCCGTCCAGGGTGTATCCTGCCTCGATGCCCGATGACGCCTGAGATAGGCACAGGCTCCCCGTGACCCGAGAAGTTTGGATACGCGGTAGAAAATGAGTGAGAGTGAGTGAGGCCTCTTGATGTATGGCAGCTACTTCTTAAGCAGAACCATTTCCTGATCCTTAGTGGTAGATTCTTTGCTCAACAGGCAGCATAATACATTATTCCCCATCATTTCCAGTTCTCATCTCTACCAGCTATAACTCTGGATACAGTTTCCAAAAGTCTGTCAGCATCTGGTATAAGAATATATAGAGGATCTTGCAATTTTTTCCCGTGGAAGCGTCTAATTCTCCGGGAGGAAATTACGGGTTGCACGAGTAAGAACATATTTTGGTGAATTGCTACATAACTCATTTTTCTATTTTTGACTCCTTATGTTATAGAGATAAAGGGGAACTTATCTTTTTATTGTGCATCGTAAATGTAAGTATGTGTTATATTACTTAGAGCAAATCCACCGAATATGCAAGAGGGATCGTGCTGTAAGAGTGTACACTTGTGCTGTATATTCACTTTTTCATCTGAGCCTTTTCCTTTTGAGTATTTTGGCTGTTTCAACTTAAAATCCAAAGAAACTAAAGTGCTACCCTGTGGGCAAGCATGAAGTAAAGGCTTTTAAAGATTTAGACATGTTTCTGATTTGTTCCTGGAATGCATTTAACCAAAATGTGACCTTATTATGCAATCTACTATGACACGGATGACATTATAGAAAAATCTGGATTAGCTAAAATACTTCTGATGACTTGGACGCAAATTAATGAACCGTGGCTATATAATCAGTCAAAGTGACTGATATGGCACATATGGATATGGCACTTGCTAAGGCATATGTTGTATGAGGATATGTCACTAGCCTACACACACACACACACACACACACACACACACACACACACACACACACACACACACACACACACACACACACACACACACTGATTGCAAACTATGAATTCAACCCACAGTGTTTTTATAGTGAACTCAAAGCATGATCAGCAGTAATTGGATGAATAAACTGAGCAGGAGCAATGATATTGCTGTCACAGCTTTTTTTATTACAATAATAATCTATGAAAGTCTTCATACTTTCCTATCTGTGTTTCTTCTTTGGATCTGTTCAGCCTCCTCTCAAGTCTTGGGAGCGTTTTACATTCACATCCAGTGCAAGGCTCTCGTTCTTTCATGCACCAGCGATACAGTGCTATGTTGGTGCCGTTTGCGCTTCATGTGCGATTCAGATTGGAATGTTCGATCCTATCAGAGGACCACTTGTGTTGGAAGTTGCTCATAAGCTTTTTCTTTTTCTCTTTTGGCTTGCCAGATTTTCTTGTGAAGTTAAGTTTCAGAGTGTCAAAATGAACTCTTGTCTATCGGCAGCATTAAGTCGTTATTTTTTTTATTGTAGTTCTAATAAATCATAATGTTATAGTTATAAATAATCCATAATGTTGTAATAAAGATAGATTCTGGGATGTCCTTTTACATAATGAGTTTACACTCTAGTTGGCTTGTGTAATATTAATGTTTGTTTCTCTGTTTGGGATTTATCAATGAAATGAGTAAAGCGATTTTAGCATTTCTACCGTTTCGGTTTTAATAGTAATACAGGATCAGCTGTGCAGTCGGGAACTGCTTGTTGAAGTCGTGCTGATCGCCATCTTCCCTGCAGAATCCGACTACATACACAAACAGTACAGAATAAGCGTACAGATGCTGCATTTTACTCAAAATGTCTGACCCAGATCAGGATTAGTCTCCTGGGTGGCACAAATGCAAGCAAAGAGAAATCCAAACATAGTGTTGGCACAATGCCAGCACAGAAAAGAAAAACACCACAACTCATTTATACCATATCATACTTTCTAATTATCATCATCATCATAATTGTTTTCGTAATGTTAGATCTGACGCTTAGTTGTAGGCCTGTTTCATGTGGTCAAATTCTTCTTTTTATTTTTTTACCTTTTTATTGCCACTGCTAATAAATACAGCTAACCAACGATTAGCTGATGAAGTCAACTATCCATGGACAGATTTTATTTCACATTTTTAGTGACAAAAAGTAAGAGTGCCCTACAAGTCCACAGTCAAGCGCGTGTGAGATTGGTGGGTTGGCATCGTCAATTGATTTTGGAGAGTTCAAAAAATCATGCCAATGAACATTTATTAAAAAAATCATGGCTCATGAGAATTGGTTCAATCTGCAAACTTGTTTCTTTGTCATAAGCAAATGATTGTTAGAAGTCATTCAACGCTAAGCAGAACAAACTGTTCAAGCCGTTCGGAGAATCCCGGCTGGAGAGAAAAAAAAATATTATTTCCAAAAAGAACTTATGTCTTTGTGTTTAACTAAGACAGAAATTGTAACACACAAGAAAGAAGAATTATAAATTACAATATTTGTCTAATCCGCAATAATCAGGGTTTGGAATTGGTCATGATTTAATTGTTGTTGAAAAATGTTATATAATATTGTATACATTACATATAGTGTAACAGCCAGCGGGATCTGGTTTCATATGAAAGCACTCATTGCTAAATTGGTGTAAATCGTCGCTGTCGAGCAGAATCCTCGTATCTCCAAAATCATTATTTTTCAGGAAATTAAAAAAAACGCTGTATCTTATCTGCAATGCACAGGGGTTAGTCCGCGTTGCAGTGGATTGTCTTGCGCGAAATTCCAGTCCTCAGACGAGAACCAGAACTAGCAGGGGTCAAGATTTTTTTTTCTTTGAGCCCAGTGTTTTGAAGACATTTACCTCAGAAGACGTGTTGATTCGTTGCGACTCTTCTTGAGGAGAAATATGCTGTGAAGCTCTCTCGCGGAGTGAGGAAGAGGTGGACAGTTGAAGTGTCCAATTGAGTTAAGATATTTGCGCTCAAGCTATTTTCAAGACTTTAGATTGGTTAATAACTTGTAAAAATAACAGACCAACGTGGGGACTGACCAGTAGCATCGATATGCGAAAAAATATGAAATTGGCCAAATTTGGACATACGAGGTTTCCGCCCGACAGCGACGAAATGCTAGTTTAAATGCAAGGACGTAGAGGCACTACAGGGTGGCATTGAAAACATTTACAGCAATAGGTAGATTCTCACAGCCAGAGCGACTTACATTTATCTCATTTATACAGCGGTATCAGATCGGTGGCTATGGGATTTAAACTCATAACCTTCCAATCAGTGTTTCAACACCTTAACCACTGAGTTACCACATCCCTGTTAGAGCTGTATGCACAGTTGGGATTCCCATGCTAATCTTCCTTGGAATTGTGCTAATTTCAATTCAGTGGGAAAGCGAGCCATAAGTAATTCCCACTCCTTTATGTCTAACTGTGTTCGAAATATGGTTTACTAACTGCTCCTTTTACTCATTCTACCCAGTGTTCTTGTCTGAATACTAATGCATCACTTACAAGCGAGGCCAAATTTGAACCCTGAATATTCTTCGTCTTCTGCAGCACCGCTCAATGTTGGATATACGACATTAATCAGAATCTGGAGTGAATTTTAATCCCAGGTGGGTGGGGAATGCCCGGTCCATTTACTGCTTTTATTTCCTCCTTCTTTTCACACCTTTCTCTACTGTAAAGCTTTCTCTCTGGTGTAACCAATTAAACATCCTAACATGGAACACGTGTGCAATTAGTCCCTGCAGAATTCGTCATGAAACCAAAACCGCTCATTAATTTACATTCTGACGTCACTCTTAATATAACACCGATGGAGAGCCAAACCTCCACCAGGCACCTGATAAAACTTTCCAGAGGAAGTGTTACGGTATTAATTAAAGTTAAATCGTTTTTGTATGTTATATGTGTTAACTTGGAGCGTTGTAGTATAAATTAAAACTTTTTGAAAGCCTACTGTAAATGTTGTGCCTTTTCATCTGTTGTGGTTATTAGCAGGAAACGAATTTTATGGGCATGCCAGGTTTTATTTATAACAGAAATAGGGCAAAGACGAATGTGATATTAAAAGCAATAACTACATCATTTGAGGCATTTACCCATGCCTTTCTAGGGGGGCACGGTGGCTTAGTGGTTAGCACGTTCGTCTCACACCTCCAGGGTTAGGGGTTCGATTCCTGCCTTCACCTTGTGTGTGTGGAGTTTGCATGTTCTCCCCGTGCCTCGGGGGTTTCCTCCGGGTACTCCGGTTTCCTCCCCCGGTCCAAAGACATGCATGGTAGGTTGATTGGGATTTCTGGGAAATTGTCCGTAGTGTGTAAGCGGTAGAAAATGAATGAATGAATGAATGAATGAATGAATGAATGCCTTTCGACTTGCATCATTTAGAAGGCCTGCCCTGTATATTATAAGATCGTTGAATAAGTCTGTAGTGTGCAGTTTATGAACTAATGACCTTTAGTTCAGAGATGTTCCATGTTCAGTGTTCACTCATTTTAACCTAAATCAGTCTCATATGTTAAATAAGTAAATATTGACAGCAGAATTCATTGAAGACCTTCTGCGTTTTCCTGGAATTAGGATAATTTCATTTCAGAAATGATACAATGGCTTCTGAATAATGTTTGCATGCTTATTGAACACAGTTGTTTATCTAGATGGAAATAAGCCTTACGTCATTACTTACTAACAGCCTGTGGACCATTTGGCATAAGATATCTCATCGCATAAAATGAAAACATGAGGAAAAGGATGGAGGATTTTATTACTTAGGATGCTGAGCTGAAATGAAATGCAGGACTGTTTTTGAAGCACAGGAGTAAACTCTGAGCATACCTTTACAGGAGTATAGACATAGGTCCCAATTATTATATCAACCTTCTCCTAGTATATAGCATCACTTACGATGGGCTGTTGATCATTAGCTCCTAACTGTTCATGCTAGCCTCACATGTAAGTCTGGATGGAAACATTTTGACTGCTTTATCTGTTTGGACAGTGTTTACTGTGGACACATTTATCTTTTGAGCGATAAAGAAAATGATAAAAGAAGAATTTGATACACCCTTTAAGTGCTAATGTTTTAATAACTAGGTACAACTTCATAATTGTTTAGCTAAATGCTCTCTAGAGCCATATATGTCCCATCCGTTGAAGACGGGTCTTATGCTTCAGTAGCTATGAATTACTCACTCACTCATTTTCTACCACTTATCCCAACTTCTTGGGTCACGGGGAGCCTGTGCCTATCTCAGGGGTCATCGGGCATCGAGGCAGGATACACCCTGGACGGAGTGCCAACTCATCACAGGGCACACACACACTCATATTCACTCACACACTCACACACTACGGACAATTTTCCAGAGATGCCAATCAACCTACCTTGCATGTCTTTGGACCGGGGGAGGTAACCGGAGTACCCGGAGGAAACCCCCGAGGCACGGGGAGAACATGCAAACTCCACACACAAAAGGCGGAGGCGGGAATCGAACCCCCAACCCTGGAGGTGTGAGGCGAACGTGCTAACCACTAAGCCACCCTGCCCCTAGCTATGAATTAGCTGGTTCATAAATAAACATGGCTTGTCTTTGCATCAATCGATTGAGATGAAATTCATTTTTGAAGGTAGAGGAATTTGTACGAGGTTGTGGTTCCTTCCTTCTCTGAGGTGTTTTCCAACTTTGGATTCCTCAATACTGGAATATATCACTTCCTCAGACTGAGTGAGAACACGGTTATGTCTTTAAACACAATTCAGGGTTTCTCTATCAGTAAGAGTAAGTAATAAGCTCTTGTTAATCCCTTCGCTGTACTCCATGTTCATTTTTGGGTAGTTTAGATTTGCCAGACACATGGCATATCTCAAATGCTATTGCTCGTTGTGGACGTCATTCAGTCAGTTCAACACACCATCGCTTTGACTTCCTGTTTCTTGAAATACTTCATTTTACAAAATCACATCACAGCCAAAAAGTTATTTTAACAAGGACTTTTAATACTGTGCATTTTCAATTTAAATAGTTATAGGGCTGTAAAATTGGATATGGTCCTTGTATTTAGTAATAAATATGTTAGCCAAATTAGCCCATATGTTCTCATGCTTTAAACCCCATGACTTTCAATTTTAAGGTTTATACCTTTTTTTTTTTTTGTCCTATAAACTTGCAGTACATTCATTTGTATTGTTCTCGCTTACTTGAGTCTGTAAATTCTTCAGGTTTTGATCACTACCTGGAGCATTTGGTTGTGGAACAACTCATTTCTGTTTGGCTGCGACTGGCAGCTCTCACTTTTCTGTACCACGCTCTTCCGTTTCGTCCGGTCTGTGGTGAGGAGGACGAATGACTATAGATGGCTGTGTTTATTTGTCCGAACTCATGTGATGTCATTCTTGGCTTCCCCTGGTGCTGCAGATGCGAGACAATGTGAATGGGTTTAGATACACTTCCTTGTCAGAGGGAACCTTTTTCCCCTCGTTATCTACAAACAGGACACTCCTCGGGATATTTTCCTCTGTGTAATCAGCCCATGTGTGCCTCAAGTGGGAAAAAAGGAAGTGCCATTTTTCTCACGCATAGGTTAGTGTCAATGGTGCGGTCGATGCCAACAGACACTGGACTATTCATTAGACAGATCAATAGATTAATTAGAGTTATTGATTTTGTTCTCTTAACAAATATGCGCATTTACCCAAGTACGAATCCTGTTATTTTATTTGTTGCCTTACTTTTAAGCCTTTGAAATCTAGTTTTGTAGGTTCGGTTCCAACAGAAATGATAGGTCACTGTGGCCTTATTGGAGACTCCTGTATTTATCATATTTTCAAGGTGCATAAAAAGCAATGGAGGAATGTATGTATTTGCCGTAGCTGCTAAAAAAAACTGATACTAGAGCAGAGTTGAATTCTCAAATCGGATTGGTAAGATATGTGTGCGTTCGGGCGTTGGTGGCTTAAGCAGTTAAAGCTCTGAGTTGTTGAGCAGATGATTGGGCTTCAAGCCCCAGCACTGCCACGCTACCACTGTTGGGCCCTTGAGCAAGGCACTTAACCTTCACTTCTCCAGGGTGCTGTATGATGGCCGACCCTGTACTCTGCGAAGAAAGAATTTCACGGTGCTGTAATGTATATGTGACAAATAAAAGCTTCTATTCTATTATTTTTATATTACAGCACAGCTCTGACAGTGGTTACATCTATAACATGAACGAAAGGTTCATATTAATACAATCAACCTAATGCGTTATTGTTTCTATTGTCACTGCTCATTGGTAGGAACTTGTACAGCAGACACACCACCCAATAATAATCTACATGTGTTTGAGAAAGAAAAATGTACACTCATTGATGTGGTGCAGTTCATTCATGACGAGACATTATTTAACATGATGGTGTGCAAAGTTTCATGGGAAAATCTTCAAGACAGAGAAAAGTGATGGAGAAAGTGATGCTTCAGGGAATGACGCTGCAGGGAATGACGGTTTATAAATGCAATAACATAAACAATAACAGGAATGAACTTGCATCACAGAGGTTCTGCTCCATTAAATCTTTACTATAAACTTAAAATGAGTGACATGACTTTATAAATAAATTAGACATTGTAATCAATGGCAATGTGGTATAACTGCAGTAGCACAGTCTAGACTGCATGGTTATAAGAAAATAATCCACTCTGATGTGACAAAAGCACTATGTTTCACCACTGCATCAATTATTTATTAGTCAGGATACATGCCAGTGTACCAAGCATGACATTTAACACGAACAAATATTTATATTTATACACGTGATCACTGTATACTGTTTCTCGTTCTCTGTCTAAATTCAGTTCAACATTAATATTTTTCTTTTTTTATTTATTTATTTCTGCAGGACCCCCAGGTAGACGTGGAAGAAAAGGGAATCCCGGTGAGTATTTATTACCTTTCACAACTTAAGAGGAGTTTTTAGTGATTTCAAAACATCTCCTCTTAAATGTCATCATTAAGTTTGTCCAATATTCTCTTTTATGTTCTCTTTTTTTTTTTGGTCATATTATTCTTGAGATGAAAGAAAACATCGGTCCAGATTGAGGCCGTGAATAAGAAACGAAAAGAACATATTAAGTAAGACAAAGGTAAAGAAGGTAGATAGTAGGTTTTAAATTTGTTTTATTAAAACCACAAAGTTCTTTCGGATATGTTTGAAATAATTAACTACTGAGATAAGAATTCCCACTTGCACACATGTGAAGCTGTTTCTGTATTTATGACTTCATTTTAACAGTGTGCATCAGATCAAAGAACAATCTTTATAACTCCCTGTCAGACAGTAGCTTTCTCCTGGATTCGATCCACATTGTTTCACCTGAATGTTGATTCATTTATGGATGAAATGTGGTTCCTTTAAATGCCATAGTCTGACCCAGCTCGTGTTTTAATAATAATGTTGTTGCCACACTGAACTTAATGCACATATTTTATATGAGATAGATTGCTATGAACTGCCTCTTATGAATATTTGTATTTTTTCTTTTTTTTTGTATTCTGTATTTCAACTGGCTAGATGGAGGGATAGATAATTGCATGAAGAAATGAATGGTTGGCTAGATAAATGATGGGTTGGAGGGATGGATGAAAGTTTGTATGTATAGGTGGATGGATGGATGGATGGATGCATGGATGGATGGATTGGGGAAAAAGATACTGGTAAAATGATGAATGGGGATAAAAATCGTTTAATAGATGAGTGATGGATAAATGAACAGATGAAGGATTATGGATTGATGAAGGAATGTATGTATTATGGATGGATGGATTTATGAATGGATTAAGTGGGTAGTTAAATAGGTTAATAGATGGATAGCTGGATTGTTGGATGGATGGATGAACTTTGGTTTCAAAGTATCTGTACACAAGCGAAACAAAACAAAGAAACAAACCATCACTGTGTTTGTGTGTGGGTGTGTGTGAGTGTGTCTGTGTGTGTGTGTGAGTGTGTGTGTGTGTGTGTGTGCATGTGTGTGTGTGTGCAAAAAGAGATAATAAGATATTGTAGGTGAGATAAGTGTGAATCAACACCTGCAAACATTAGAAAAAACAACATAGTGCATACATCATCAGAGACCCCAGTCACAAACACAGGCTTTGGTGGACGAAGGGAGAAGAACTGTGTCTTTGTTCTCAGTTTGATGACTTTGGCCCATGGTGACGACGGGAGGACCGACAGCCTCCAAAACACACAGCCTGTTCTCCATAAAAAGCTCCCCTTCAGTGGCCCAGGGCTTTTGGTGACCTGAACTGACACAGTGGGATCCTTCTTGCATTTCTCTATCTTCCAATGACTCCCTCCCTTTTCTCATCATGGCAGAGATGGATCGGGTTTCCCACATTTAAAAGAGACCTTATCAGTGCAGCCATTTGTAGGAGTTCTTGTTTGTTTACATTGTGCTCTGATCCTGTCCAGATCGGCTCAAGACCTTTGCAGCTCTGCATATGATTCAAATCTTCATTTTCTCCAGCTATCATCTCTCTGGAGTCACCAGAGCTTTGCCAGCGACTGTTTAATCCATTATGCTTAATGGAATGGACAGGGACGAAGGAAACTATGCAGAAGGAGTGGGACTGAGAGCCCACATTACCAACATCCTATGTGACACTTACAGTATTGTAAACCTTTTGCAGTAAGGCCAAGAGAGCTTAAGCTTCTGCATCAACTGATGTTTACACAGAGGTTATGTTCTGAGAAGTTCATTTCTGTTAAAGCCAAGCTGATCCAAAGAGACTTGTATGAGAATGTACAATATTTATTATGCAAGACTGATCTTTTGCCCGCTGAGATTGTTTCCACACTGCTGGGATGCTTCACATTTTCTTGGTGACTGTGTTCGATTCAACAGATGCCTGTGATTTTAAGGAATTTTCCTCTGAACATTTCTCAGACCTGTTGATGTTTTCAGCTCCTTCAGGGCAAATTTATATAAGATCAGATTACTGACATTGTTGATCTAAAACCTCGGTCTATACAGAAGAAGGAAGCATTGTATTTTTCACCACCTCACGCAGCCATTCAGAAGTCATAGAACCACAGGCAGAATTGCAACTACTATTGTTTTGTTCCTGCTTCATCTATCAGTAAGTTGGAAGCAAATAGAGAACAAATAAAAGACCACATGCAATTTGATATAATTCGAGTGAAGGTTTCACTGGTAAATATCTGTACATCAGCTTCTTGACCCTACACACTCACCTGGATCTTTAGTGTCAGTGTGGCCTTAGTTCTGGTGACTCCTGTTCCTTTGGACTGTTCCTGGAAGAGAACATCTATGTGACTAGTGACACCAATGTGCACTTTAATGTCAATTAATGAAACTGCAAACATGCAAACATGAATACAAATTGGTGGCACAGTGGTGCAGAGTGTAGCATTGCTGCCTCACAGATCCAGGGTCCCAGGTTCATTCTTGAGCCTGGGATACTGTCAATGGAATTTTGCATGTACTTCCAGTGGATTTCCTCCTATGGGTTCTTCGGTTTCCTTTCACTGACCAAAATGGGGTGTCATGCTAGGTGTAAATGTATGTGTGTTTGTGTGTATGGACTCCCATCTGATCCAGGGTGATTTCTCCCACCATGCTCTAAGTGTTCCTAGAACAGGCTTTGGTTTTACACAATGGTCCTGAACAGGAGAAAGTACTTACTGAAGATTAGTGAATAAATACAAAAGTTTACCTGAATGCAAATATGAATTGTGAAATATGGTTTAAAAATTGTGATTATAGACTTAAATTGCACCCCAGACACTGTACAGTGGACATTTCAATGCAAAATGCTGTTTGCATCCAGTTGCATTTGCCTTTTCCTATCCGTTCACTCATTCATATATTCTTTCATTCATGTTAGGTAATCACCTGATATTAGTCATGGTTGTGATGGATTTGATAAACCATCTGCTATAAAATTAATTTAAATTTTGTTCTAGTTTGGCTCTGTTAAATTTCCCCTAGGTGAGAATTAATGCATGGGTGTGGACAGATATCCCATCCAGGGGGTATTTCTGCCTCACACCCATTGCTTCTAAAATATGCTTTGGATCCACTTCATCCCTGATTACAATAAGGTAGTAACTGGAGAGGAATGAATGAAGGATTGGACTATATCATGAAAATGATATAAACAATTGTATTAAAAATACTGTATGTAAAAAAAAAACGTGCTCAAAAGCTAACAGTTACTTGTTTGTGTTTGTGTTGCAGGAACTCCAGTAAGTACCCCTATATCTGTGGACTCATTAATGCAGAACACATGTATGTGAATCTGGCTCATGGTCAGCCATGACATGATCCAAATTCAATTCCCATCACCATTCTAGCTAACAGATATAATGTTGGCTATAAGCGAGGTAAGATAAGATTGAGTGCAGTATGGAGTTTGGATCCATAAAAATGATTTAAAATCAACTGCAGTTCCATGTTCTGCATATTTTTGTTGGCATTCATACTCTTGTGGGCCAACTTTAAGAGTTTGAGCTGTTTTCTCATACAGCATAGATCTTAGAGCCACTGATAGGTGGTGTGATGAACAATTGTTGTTTTTTTTTTGGGTTTTGTGGGGGTTTAGTCTGCAAAACTCTTTTAAACTTACATATGAAGTACACACTTGCTCCTCAAGACATGTGCAATGTGTGTGTGTGTGTGTGTGTGTGTGTGTGTGTGTGTGTGTGTGTGTGTGTGTGTGTGTGTGTGTGTGTGTGTGTGTGTGTGTGTGTGTGTGTGTGTGTGTATGTCTACAGTATGTATGCATGTATGTATAAGAACAAAGAGAACATGCTTTGCCATGCTCCCACACATGCTTTAACTTTACTAGATATTGACATCACTGGGGCTTAAAAATATATAAAGCTAATAATTTGCTGGAAGGAGTTTTGAGGAAGTTAATTATACTTACAAGCAGATGGAAGAGATTTAAAATATGCATTCCATGTTTAAATACACCACCTTTAAATACAGCAGATTAGTTTAAGCATGTGAAGCTTCAGTTGGTTTACTCTTCAGAAACAGGGGTGGATTGTGTGCGTATTACATGTTTTATGGTATTTTATTTATTTAATCCTTACAGGGAACTCCAGGGCGAGATGGCTACCCGGTAAATATCTTTCTAATTCTCATAAGTACATAACAAGTGTGACTTTAATAGACTTATCCACCTTAAGGTAATACAGAGCGCCACCTGCTGGAAATTCTGTCAGTTTCTTCTGGCATATTTTTTCAATATTATGTCTTTGATGTGGTAAGGATGAATGAAAACTAGAAAACAGTTTGAGTTGATGATGAACTATTTCCTCTTGGTTTATTACTGTTTACCAAAGAGTCAGTACTTCTCTGGAGGGCTCTTGTACCTTGTTTTTAGAAGTTCTGCTTAATTGTAACTGGCAAAACCTCAAGTACCCAAAATTAGACAAAAATGTTTTGCATTTTCACATTCTGATTAAGGATTATTTACATGAGTTTAAAGCAAACAAGAAATAGCATAATATAAGTACATACACACATAACTAAGCAAGGACAATTGGAGCAACGATTATTAATATTAGTTGATATTTGAACACAACATTCTCTGTATATAAGCACTGCACAAAAATCACTGATCTTGTAACACCATATGTACAAGGCTCTATTGGAACAGGGGACTTAGTTGTAAGCACCCTGACTACTGCATATGCAACTTATTTTAACAGTCCCTGCACTGTAATAATGCAAACACGCAACTGTGTGAAGTCAGTCCAAGCACAACAATTGATCTGGTCCAGACTCTTGCCTGAACTGTACTGCCATATGTGGTGTTATTAGTCCTCTCTGTCAGAGCTATCATATCAAAGCAAGATATCAAATAATCTTTCTTAATTTCAACCTGCTTATCTGTATCTCCTGTCCCTTTTCTAGCTTGTCTGTCTAGCTTCGGTTTGAATTTTATTCGTTTACTTTGGAGACACGAAGAATGTGAAAATTCAAATCCAATTGCTTTTATAATCCTTTCCAAAGCTTAAATTGGTGTAGCTGAGAAAACTACAGCTCTGTTGTACTTCGGGGCATTTATTGATTTTGTTTGCATGGTAAATAAGTACGAAGTGATTCTGAGTGACAACCTTTCTATCCTATTCTATGTCTAATAGGAGTGGTCTTTTCCAGAATGATTCTACCCACATGTACGATGCACATGGGAATAGGAAATAGTTTTATCAATAATACATTTATGTAAATTATATTATATGGCCTATACACTCCCAAGATGGACACCAGAATGGTGTTTATTGCTCCTGTACCTTTCTAGAGGCTTGTAGAATAAGATGACACAGTATGCTGAAGATGTACATGTTTTGGTGTCTCATGATGGATTCACACTTTATGTTAGATTTTCCTTTAATTTGTCACCCATACATATGTTTATTTGCTGACAGCCAAGATAATTACGGGTCATTGAGGGGTGTTTCAGCACCTCTTGTGGAGTGGACAGCGACCTCGCTGCCCTGTAGCATGAGCCTGAATCATGAATGAGTCTGAATTAATGAATGAAGCTTGACTGAATTTCTCAAACAAGATGATTCAGTGTACTGTATCTCTTGTACTGTATGCCATGTAACATACACTATATAGCCAAAACTTTGTGGACAACTGTCTGTCACACCCACACATGGATAGTATTCCACAAGAGTTTGGATCTTGGTTGTTGGCAGTTTTCCCCTTTCAGTCGTAAGAGCATTAGTAAGGTCAGGCACTGACGTTAAGCAAGGAGGTATGCATCATTGTCAGTGTTCCAGTTCATTCCAGTCCATGAAGTTCAAAACATTTCTTCATGGTCTTCAATTTGTGTATGTAGGCATTTTCATGCTGGAAATGAAGTGGAACCAGTGAAATACTGTAGCTTTGTAATGCTACAGCATACAAAAATATCCTATACACATTGGTGCTATCTACTTTGTGGAACAGTTGGGTAAGGCACACATATGCCAACATCCCTATCTGGTCATGTTATACAATTTCCAACTCATTATAAAAAAAACCTTCTCACCCACATTATCAATATCCATAGGTACTGTATATCCTTGCCCTTATTCATTACAGTATTATGAGATAAAAAAAATTCATAACAATAACTTCCACAATGTCATACGTTCTAGGATAAAGTATAAATACGATGCATTTGAGCCTCTAATGGCTTTCTCTGTCTCTCTTTTTCTCCTTCTCATTCAGGGTCCTCTTGGTGTGGATGGTAAGCCTGTAAGTACTCCATTCTGTCATTATATAGATCACCATATAACAGAATAGTGTAGAATACAGTATGGTAGTTTGGCATTTGGTAGTCTCTTTGTCTGTTTTTTATCTAACTCTTTCATTTTTTATCTTGATATTTCAGATGTACAAAACATAAAGATATATCATGATAAAGTAGTCCGGCCATTAGTATACATATTTTGTTATAGTGCAGTAGTATATTATTTCAAGTCAAGAAGCCTTTATTGTCATTTCAACCATATATAACTGATACTGTACAGTACATGGTGAAATGAAACAGCGTTCCTCCAGGACCATGGAGCTACATAAAACAAAAATATTTAGGAGACGCCCTTATCCAGAGCGACTTACATTTTTTTATCTCATTTTTATACAACTGAGCAATGTCGAGGGTTAAGGGAACAACACAGAGCTAAGGACTGGAAGCAAGTTGTCCTAGCCAAATAAAGTGCATCGTATGCAACCTAGTGAAAACAGTGCGAGACAAAACACAAGATAGCTCTGACCAGTGTGCATTCTGCACGTTGTGCAAAAGTATAGAATTGTAGTATATGCGAAATAAGGGCTGATTTGTTTTTGTTTACAGGGTTCTCCTGGTCCTAAAGGCATTCAGGTATGTCCTCATATTCTTTTCGAACTTATTAAGGGACAGATTTGAGACGTGGCTGATTACATTCAGTTTCATATTCTTTCTCTTGTCACTCCCGTTGACATAATCCAATCGCGGGCATCTATGATCTCATGTATACAGAAGAGGGATAGATATCACTTTCCTTTGAGTATTTTAGACTACCTCAGGATACTGCACGAGCAACAGTTGTAAAAAAATGTCTGATTGGCTGTCTTCATGTGACTCGTGAAGCACGTGTTAGTCTTCATCCAGTCTAGCTGGTAGCTGCTAAGAGCTGGCGGGTGGGTGGAAATTGGCAGGTGAACAAATTAACGAGCAGATATATATAACAGATTTTCCAGCATGCACATATTAAAACCCAAAAGAAATGCATTAAGAAGTGGCAGAACATGAAACATCTTGCATGTCTGAGAAACATAAATATAATCCATCATAAACTCACATCATATTTTACACGCCAGTCAAGCAGATACCGTACTCTAAATACACTGGAGGCTAGAATGTGTGAAGCACATGAATGATAGCACATTTCACATAGCTTGGCCCATACAGCACACATAAACTCTCATTTTAGATCATATACCATTACAAAGCAGTGGACATTTGAACGTTACCTATTCGATGCTATTGTGAAAAGAAACATTTATCTGTGTTTTTGACATTTGTCTTTACTTCTGCCAGGGGATGCCAGGGCCAAAAGGAGATAAGGTATGTATAGTAATCTTCTGAATGCATTGTGTATGATATCAGTGAAGGTTTCAGCCTAATGTAAACCAGCTTTGAGATATTGCAACATTTGCCAAAGTACAGCTTCAGGGGGGTTTGCAAAACAGATTACACATAGCTGCACAGTACTTGTGTCAGATATCGTTGCACCCAAGTAAGATCTAACTTGTTTCCGCAGGGTGATCAGGGAGATGTGGGGCCCAGGGTGAGTAACAAGCATCAAACTCTAAACTGATGCCCTACGGCACCAATGAGCTCACACACACCAGATTCTGTATAAATCAGCAAGCTGGTTTTATTTGTCCTCTAGAACATTTATATAGCAGTATTGTTATGAACTGTTTTCATACAGACTTAGCGTTCATAGAGTTCGTGTACATTCCATTCAAAGCATTTTTCATTTGAAATTAGATATTAGGTCAACAAAAAGACTAGCCGATTCCTACCATCTAGCCCTGTTCTCCCTTAATATTATATAATATTCCAACAACTACCAAATTGAGGAGGATGAAGGTGAATACATGCCCCCGTGAAGCTTGTTGGGGCAATATAACACACTGTGGGGAAAACATACATGAACTCCCAGACACCCTACAATTGCTTAGTGTCACACTGATTAACAATTGAGAAATTATATCATTCCTCCAAAACAGAAAGCAAAGCTAGTTTTGCTCCCTGCACTTTCAGTAACAGATGGATAGAGCACAGTGGCTGATGCCAGTAGGAGCAAATAGGATCTGTGAAAAATTCTGTTCAAAATGTACTGATTCCGTAAAATCAGTGTCTCGTCCAGCGAGCTTTGGCTACTCCTTGGATCTGTGTTGCCTTTTATTTGCTTTAAAGCTCAAATATGGGTCTTCTATATTAGAACCTCATTACAAGATATTGCAGACAATGACCAGTTCCTCTTGTTCATGATTTTGGCTTTAGCAGTCAAAGATTAAAAAAAATAATAATAATAATAAAAACGGGAAATCAGTGTCTTGCGCTCCCGATGTCCAATTCCTACTGAGTTCACCACCTGTATCTCGGATCCCACCATTTCATATTACAGTTATAATAATGGATCCAAAATGTGTGTACACAGTGTTTATATATATTTTCCAGACCCATCATGTTAGACTAAATGGCTAAGGTTTGCTATTTTTCACCTGCTATGCCAGCTTGTTCTATTAAAAACAGATGACTTGTCTGGAGTCTTGGAGGAATTGTAAATGCTTTGTGTGGTCTGCATTATTATGGTGAAGAGTGCAAGCCAAAATACTACTAACAACACAGCACAAGTAGACGGTATCGATCCCTTGTTGTAGTGCTCTGTGTTTTGTTTATGATAGTGTGTTAGTACTGTGTTCTGTCATATTTTTATACCTGTGTAAGATTTTAAGATCGGTGGCCTATGGAATCCATTAATGCTCCTGGGGGGAGGGTTACTGTATGTTTAGACCTGGAAGCAGATCCAAACAGTTTCCAACCAGATGGAAGGACTCCGTTTGTACTGCAGGTGGGGTGCGGGTGACCCATGACTTCTGCCTTTTTCCCATCAGTCATGAGAAGTTCCTTAACATCTCGCTCATGGTATAGTTTATATATAAATAACTGAACACAAACAAACGTGTAAGCTTCTTCAGCAAAAAAAAAAGACAATGTTCTCTCCCAACATTTCCCTTTTAGATTCGCAGTGGTCATCATTATTTCATTTAGGAATTATAATATAAAGGGCTGCAGCACCAAAAGCCACTGTTATTTTGGGAAAGAGAGTAAACTTCTCCTGGGAAAATGCTGCCTTTTTTTGGACCCCTTGCCATCCGTGCTAACCGCAACACTAAATAGAAACCTTGTGCTCCAGTGAAAGGTAATCATATCCAGAAGCACATGGTATCTGAAACAACAGTATAATCAGGATGTCTCTAAGAGTCTACTTGTAATTTGTTGGCTGGGAACTAAGTCAAAGTGAATTACCTCAGCACAAAGCGGCATAAAGATCACTGCCGCTCAATGCAAACATTGAGTCATCTTGTTCTCATGTGTGTTCTATCAATGTCCATGTTGTCTTCCTTATCTTTTATCCTAAATCTCTCTTTCGGTGTTCCCCTATTTCTCCTCATGTCCCTCTGTCACTTTGCTCCTGTATTTTCTCTTCTGTTCTCTCAGGGCCCTCCAGCACATGCTGCCTCTGCTGGACTTCTCAGTAATCAGATCCTTACAGTTAAGGTTTGTTCCGCCTTTAGCCTCCGCACATCTTCATTTGTGGTCGTCACTTTCGTCATCTTAGCATTGTTTTAGCATTGTTTCTAAATATCTGCCTCCATTTCTTATTTTACTCTACTGTAATTTCGCATGGGAACGGAAACTTCAACCACAGAAATCTTGCTACTTTTCTTGCTAGAGATCTTCTGCCTATGATGCTTCATCCTAATATATGCTCTCAAAACAGTTCACTGGTTCTATCCTGCTCTTTTTTCTCACACACTTGCTTTATTTCTTGTCTTTCTCCACACCCTTGCTGACAGATGGGCTTTCCACACTAAGCTCATTGCTTCCTCACATGTCAGAGTTGAACGCCAGACGTTCTAAAGGTACAGCAAAAACATCACGCACGTTTCAGCTCCTTCCCTCCAACTCTCATCACTCTCATCATCATTACTCTTCCTCACTTTCTTCTCCTTATGCCTTTACTGACTTATGGCATGCATGTCCTTGGCCTTGACCCCACAATTAGCTCCTATAGAAGTCTGGACTTTTAACAGGCATGCCTGTTTTGAATTAGAGAGTGTAAAACTGTGAGAGAGGTATATATGCCTTGGCGTGGTTAAATATTTTGTTTACCGACATTACAAGAGAAAAACATGCCACTCAAACCACAGCTAATGAAATGAACCAAAATAGTGTTTTCTCATTCTGACAACATAATATGCTGAAATGGGACTATTTCATATGAAACCACAACCTTGAAATCTTTCTCTTTAGATGATAGCCCGGTTTGCCAGCAGCCTCTGTTTCACAGTGAGGCTTTTGAAAAAATGTCATCTCCTCTCGCCACGTGCCTTTTAAAACAGCCAATTTTTGGGACCTGGCCATGGCTGCCAAATGTCTCTGCTTTATTATGCATTGTATTGTGAAATTAATATGACACATGAATGGCTTGTGGGTGGCAAAAAACAGTCAAGTAACATCTAGGCATGAAAGTGAAACAAAAGGATATTATAGAGCAATTTTTATGAGTGTTGTACTTTCCATCAATTCTCTGTTTCTCTTTGAATTTGTGCACAGGGTGATCAGGGTCAGGCTGGGCCTCCAGGTCCGCCAGGGCCTCCTGGACCATCTGGCCCCAGAGGGCCCCCAGGAAACATGGGCAGAGATGGACCCCAGGGCCACCCAGGAGAGCCAGTAAGAGAGTGAACATGGCACACCCGCATTCATAGACACATTCATTTTGTCTCCTGTGATGAGCTCACACTTCAAATGAGCCGACATGACTCACATATGGAGGTCGACTACTTCTTTGTTCAACAGGTGTTGCTTTTCTCATCATGACACTATATACAAAGGTTAACCCAATGTTCACGCATGGGCTCAATTTTTATTTTAATCAAAGACACACTCTGAGGGCAGAGGCAATGTGGTTCAGTCCAATCAATCTAGAACCTCACACACTAACCGCAGAATTGGAAGCATTTTCTCTTTCTGTACCGCTTTCCTTTCCTTTTGGGTTCCATAGATACATTAAACTGGAGAAGACAGAAATTATAAACTATAATTATTTTATATAGACATCAAGTAGTCTCAGCCTCAAACACTCTATTCACGGTCATTGTACACTTTTCTGGCCACAGGCTTCAAAATCACTGATTGACTCAGTAGACCTCTATGTATTTATATTTTTGTGTGCTGGTTTACAGTAGGAAAGCAAAATAGTAGTAGTGAGTATAAAAAACAACTCTGGTTGGTCATCTGCTATGTCAGTCCAATTGTTGTCCAAAAGTTATTAGCTACATTTTTTGCTAAAATGTTCTAGGCTCTCCAGTTAATGCTATCAGACTGGATTTCGAGACTAGGCATCAAGCAACCAGAGTACAGTGGTACCTATCTATCAAATGTTCAATTTCTTTATCGCCTCAACACAATCAGAGAGATAAATCTCCCTAATTTTCATCTCCAACCACCTTCTTTTTCTGTTGCTAATTCCCACTAAGGCAATTTCTTTCTCTTTAATATGAACACATGTTTTGGGCTCACATGCTCTAATGGCATTTCCTGTTGTTGTCATGCAAATTGTAAATGTGTTTATCCTTGGTTGGGAAAAAACTACCTCATTAACAGCTTAAGGCCTGATGCCAAGGATCTGCCCTTTTCAGTCAGTGAGCAATACAAGACGTAGGTCTCGAAAAAGCACGGTTGTGTGTGCTTAATTCATAAAAGTTCTTACTTGTGTTAGATTATAATCAAATAGGAAGTATTATAGGTCCCTAAAAGGCTGCCTCCATATAACATCTTGAGTTCTACCATTGGATTTATTGTTGTTATTTCATCATAACCAGTACCATACTTTTGCAAAAACAACCTGTGCTTTATAATGCTGTAAACATGTTTTCATAACCTTTATTTATAACTATCAGACTGTGATATATGTAAGGCTGGCTTTGTGTAATATGCAATGTGTATTTACTACAACAGGCTTTAATCTGTGGAACATTAGTTCTATGAACTGCAGGATTCAATTATTTTCTTCTTTTCGTTTAAAGTAGGACGTGGATTTCGGGCTTAATTCCGTTGTTTACACATTTCTCTTTTATGTTTTTCCCAATTATAGCTTGAATATCTGTGAACTGTTTTCAGTCAGAACCAGGGGTTTTTCTGCCCATGGTTCAGAAGGTCTTTTTTCCTTTGAGGTGTGGTCTCAAGCTGTGGTGTTGAGTTGCCTAAGACATACAGTGTCCATGCGTTTTTAGTTTAGGCTCAGGGTGCAGTACTTAGGTTTACTCTTCTGTGGACTTGTTAAAGAGAGACATCTACTGGATAATATTTAGAACCTTCACTGATCCACTAATATCAGATATCTCTTCTAATAGGGTCTTCCTGGCAAGGATGGGAATGAGGTTGGTATCGAGGTCTTATTTGGTCTCATGCATCAGATACATATCATTAAAACTCTTTTTCAAATTGTTTCACTTGTTGTTTTTATCTGTCTTTAAAAGGGTCCCATTGGGCCACATGGTATAAAGGTAAATCCTTCATTAAATATTGTTTTAATTATTTTTATTGCGTCTGTTTAAATGTCACAGTTATGCTTGGCACCATTGTTAAATTCACTGTCTTTGACACAGGGTGATGTCGGAGAGCCTGGAATGAATGGGCTTCAGGGTCCTCCAGGGATTAAGGTACAGATGCTGTTAGGACCAATTCATAGAATACTTACTGACTGTATTATTCAATTAACCAGTATGATTGTATCCGCATCAGTTTCTCATGTTTTGCTGTTCTGTCTTTCTCTTATTGTTGTTCTGCAGGGAGAACAAGGAGAACCAGGTGATGAAGGGAAAAGAGGCATGGATGGACCACCAGGCATAAAGGTACTGCTCAAAATATCACTGAGGTGTATATGCATGGAGCACATAAAGTGAAACAGGTGACATTCGTGGCTTGATGCACACCAGTATTAAATGCTTTTACAGGGAGAGAAAGGAGATGCTGGTGCTCCAGAACTCCAGGTAAGAAGGACGTGTCCCCAATCCATGAACCCTATGAATTTGTCTCACTGCAGAGCAATTATATAATATGATTAGCATTAGTAAGCTGTATAATTAATTTATCTAACTTATCCTGCTTTTCCGCTGTTTAGAAAGGTGCTCCAGGTGTCTTCGAGAACACTGACCTGTCTGAAAGATTACAAATTTTGCAGGTAGGAATCTCTCTGGCCACAATAAAACTAACACCAGGGTTATTTGTAGCACTGTAACATAAAATCAGATATTGTTAGACTTAATTTGCATAACATACTTTTTTCCTACAGGGCCCACCTGGTCCTCCAGGGCCTCCTGGAGAGCAAGGAGTAAAGGTGAGAACATTCCTCCTTCTCTTTATCCCTGAACTCAGTTGCCATTTGTAAATATGAAAACATCATATGATGATAACAATTCAGCTTGATATCTGGTTTCAGAAGCAGCCCCTGGAAAACTGCTTCGCAAATAAAAAGACCATCAGTATTATGTACCATAAACTGGTTGCCAAAAGAAAAGCAGTGGTCTAAATTATAGCCCCATCGTGCCCCCAATTATTTTCCAAATTAACCCATATCAAAAGGAACACCACTCCTGTTAGAAGGTGTTGATTGAACCATAAGCATGATTTGTTTATAGAATGTATATACCATGAATTTAGACAGTGATATACGACCATGCAAATCTGTTTTATCCCCTGAAATGTAATATGTTAACAGGGAGAGGTGGGCTCTCCTGGGATTCCTGGATCTGAAGGCATACAGGTAGAGTAAATCATATGCAACATTTATTGTAGCATATCTTATCTGCGGTGTATGCTTGAATGGTCTACGTTGTAACTTGACTTTATGTCTTGACCACAGGGTTCAAAAGGAGAAAGAGGGGATAGAGGAGAACCTGGAGTGACAGGAGAAAAAGGGGAGAGGGGAGAGATGGGTCTGCCTGGGCAAACCGTGAGTGTGATGCATTATATATTATCTGATGTGGTGTTGTGAAAAATATTGCTTTATATAGTTGAGAAAAGTACAGATTAAAATGTGTCTGTTTATTTCAGGGAGCTGGTGGTCAGAAAGGGGAGAAGGGAGACTCCAGAATTGAGGACAATCTGGTACAGGATTTCATTTTAAAAAAAGCTCTTTGTTTTCTCTTCGATTGGTTTTAATAAAACTAGTAAATCTGCACTTGCATTTATCTATTAACAAGCTATTAGGTATTATGTTTTTTTGTTTATTTGTTTGTTTGTTTGATGAATGCAAGTCAGTTATGTTGAAAATCTCCTTTCAGGATCAGATTATTGCATTGCCAGGCCCTCCAGGGCCACCTGGCCCTCAAGGAATTATGGTAAATAAAAAAAATCAACGCCTTTTCATTCTGTTTTCAGATACAATCGGTAAAGTTCAGTATACAAAACTAATAATCTTATTTGTTCTCAGGGCCTTCATGGAATGCCTGGTCAAAAGGTACACTTGTTCTTGCAGTTTGAAATGAGAAAGGGCAAAATCATTTTAAAGGATAGTCGTAACTGTTTGTGTATATTTTATCTCAGGGAGAGCCTGGTGATTCAGTTAAAGGAGAGAAGGGGGATGTTGGAGAAAAAGGACCACAAGGGCCACGGGTAAGCAATGCATGGTTTCTCACCTGACATTGGTTACAGATGCTATATACTGTAACTGTCCAGGGGGGGAGCAAAGTACAGTACAGTATAAGGACATCTTCACATAAGGTTTAATTTGATGTTGTTCTCCTCCACAATGTTCAGGGTCTTCAAGGTTATCCTGGCTCAAATGGATTGGTAGGTCTACCAGGTGCAAAAGGTGAAAAGGTCAGTTTCCTCCAAAAGCCATAATTAATTTTTATATATATATATATATATATTATTGATATTAGATTCAGGAAACATTGTTCTTACTGCTGTAAATATGAGTATTATTTTTGTTCTAACAGGGAAAACAAGGAGAGCCTGGATTAGATGTGAGTGGATGTAATCATACAGCATCATATGATTATATACCTATTATTTAAACTGTTACTGACATTATGTTTCTTCATACAGGGTTTTCCAGGATTACGAGGAGAGAAGGGTGATAAAGGGGAACGAGGAGAAAAGGTGAATTAGAGAGACATTCTTCTTGACATCATGACATCATGACATCACGTGTGGTGACTTAATTATTTGTACAATTATCTAACACTTTCTTCTATTTCTTTCAGGGTGAAAGAGGCTCGCTGGGGAAAAGGGGTCTGAAAGGAGAGAAAGGAGAGCAGGGACCTCCAGGTCTGGATCAGCCTTGTCCTGTGGTATGTTCTCCACCTTATTCTACACTGTGGAAAGTGGAAAAATATGTTTAACACTGTAGGAGGAATACAACACAATGAGGTGTGCTATTATGTGAAAAATTATTAATTATTATCACATTGATTAATGAATGGCAGGTCACATCATTTCTAGGTACATTAATAAACATCTTAGAGACAAATTAGCTTCTGTGCTTACATTACAACAAGTAGAAATAGTTGTTCCCTTTACCAGCCGCTCTGACAGGGAGGCTGAGTCCCCCCTACAGATGTCCTCGAACCCGTTGTAAAGTATTTCTGCTTTGGGTGTGTTGTGTTTTGTATTTATGTTTTGTTCTGCCTTCACTAATTATGGTCTACTGGGTCTCTCTGCACATAATCATGGTGTTTTCTTCATACAACAAGGCTTTAATTTAATTCTTGGTATACTTGGTATACCATTTTGCAAAATGATGCATACTAGCACAATAAAATCATCCAATTAAGGTTTGTGAACATGTGTCTAAAATAGTCTCTGGCGTCATTGGTGTGTTGTCATCAGATTTTGGAGCAATTAGATTAGTGTGCCCTGTTGCCCTAATTTTTATGCCTAGGTTGTAGAGACATTATGTTATGTTTCTGTCTGTCTGTCTAGATTTGTCATCAAATAAAGGAAATACAATTAATGTGGATCTGATCCAAACAAGTTCAAAGTCATAGCTTGGCCTTCCATTGCTTCTTTGCTGTCAGAATACAAACTAGTAACATGAAGGACTAGACTTTAAAACCAGTACTTATAAAGGTAGCTTCTTGTCTTTTTTTTTTATTTCTGTTCATAGGACCGGGATGGACTACCGATAGCAGGATGCTGGCATAAGGTTAGTATCTTACAGCTTGGACTTTTAAAAATGTGATGTTTTATATCAACATACTGCATTAATCTTTGCCCTCTTGCTCTCTTTGCAGTGATGACCAGAATCTTTGGAGTGTGTACATATTTGACACTAAACCTTTTACACACACACTCCCTTTCATTTTGTTTGTTTTATTTAATATTGTGTGAATTGATTTTTAAAAAAATACTTTCAACTCCTTGTGGAAGTTATTGTTGCTTTTTTTCTACAAAGAAAGACTCTAATTTTAAGGACTAAAGCAAAGAGAGTTGATTTGAGACCAGCTGCGGATAGTACATGGACTTGTGGAATGAGAGAGAACCACACCATTATGATCCCAAACTCATCTGACAGACTGCAGCGTGACACTTGATATCTGAACTGAACAGTTTTAAGCAGCCTTTGTTTACCTGGAACACACAGCTTGTCCATTTTTTATCACTTTTTTTAAATGATAAGGTTTATAAGCAGGAAAGAAATTGTTCACGATTGTGGAAACTGTTCTACCCTGAAGGAACCATCACTGTTCTAGTGCATGGGATTGAACTCTATAAAAGTAACAACGTGGGATATTGACTGTTGCCTGGATGACCCCATATGACCCCGTAGTCTGACATGGCATAAACTCATGTCAGATAGAAACCAATCTTTTTCCTGTACATCTGAATAAAATCCGGAAATGGAACCATAATTACGTCAAAGTTTGCACTACAAGAGGATGAGAAGTGGACGAGATATTAGGCTCAAAAAATGTTTATCTTTTCAGTTACCGAGTACAAGGAACTGCTTTACATTCTCAGTACTCTTAAATAATTATGTGTAAATAATATGTATAGTTATTAGCTTTCACTGTTTAATAAAATTGTTCTACTGATATGCAACATGATGTGTTTTATGTATTCCTCTCAACAGTCCTTACACGTATACATTTTATCACGCAAAAGACTTTCTTGTGTTAATAGCATGCTGTGTTATATTGTAAGATTTTACAGCAAGTGTATTTTTTAGCAATTTTGATGTGTGGTTTATAATGACCGGATGTTTTTTCAGCTAGACAGATGTGTTTTGGTTGTGTAGTTTGGTTACAAGTATGCAAAAGACATATGAAAACTTTAATGAATGTAAATTTCATTATTGTATGACATGACTTGTTTATATGCCCTTTAACAGAAATGCTGACTTATAATTTGAGTGAACTTTTGGTACAATTAATATGGGTATACATCTGACAAAAGAAATAAATCACAATTTATAGCTGAATCTTGTGTTTTATTACTGTGTTTAGTTTTTCTATGATTTTGATATATGCGTTATTGTTTTAGAAGATATATATATATATGTGCGTTAAGTATTGCTCTACAGTTATGCAAAAAGATTATATTTTTAACTATATATGTCTATATATAATAAAAAATATATGTATAGAATTATATATAATATTAATATATATTATATATTTATATTTCATTATATACATATATAATATATAATATATGTTTCACTGTCATATGTCATATTATAAAGGCACAATGATGTCAGTTTCCGTAGTGTAGTGGTTATCACGTTCGCCTCACACGCGAAAGGTCCCCGGTTCGAAACCGGGCGGAAACATATATTATATTTTTGAATCATTTTATATCTGTGTTACAAATACGTGCTACATATGTAAGCAATAAAATAAATAAATAAACAAAAGGTTAAAGGCGGAATAAGAAAAATATTTATGCCTTGTTAATTAACTTGACTCTTGCGCCACCGAATAACATATTTCATGTTGTACTACAGGCCACCGCTAGAGGGCGAACGAACACCTTTTTACCACAGACTTGCTCATTGGGGATAAAAACAAACACATTTATATATATATCTAATATTAATCTTGAATTTTGTATTCTATTTATCCTTATATTATTCTTTATAATAACCCTTTGCTCTATGTTTATGTTCTTTAAAGCTGCTTTGAGACATTGTAAACTGTAAAAAGTGCTATACGAATAAATTTGAACTGAATTGAAATTTAGTTTATGTATTAGATGGCTAAAATTATATAATTTTAAATAATTATCAATAATAATTTGTCTAATGTAAACAGTTGAATACTCGATCATTTAAATCATTTAATCATCGGTAGAATGTTCTGGAATAAAAACTAATTTGTAATAATGGTTAATAATTCTAAATAATTTTACAATTAAAAAGGTTTCCACTTATGGAAATTTTGAGTAAAGTTTTGAGAATATTTATAAAGTATTTAAAAAATATTTGTAAACAATTATTAATAATAATTTGTCTAATGTGAACAGTTGAATACTCGATCATTTAAATCATTTAATCACCGGTGGAACGTTCTGGAATAAAAAATAATTTGTAAAAATGATTAACAATTATTAATCGTTAATAATTTGAAATAATGTTAAATTGATTTTTACTTATTTAAAAAATACTTTTAAATAATTATTAATAATTAAGAAAAAATTTAAATACTTTTAGATGATGATTGATAATAATAAGTTGTCTCATGTGAACAGTCGACCATTTAAATAATATTTATAACACGAGCGCGTTACAAATTATAAAGCAGCCTGTGTTTTCCAATCGACTTCTAAAAGACTACAAATCCCCATGATGCAACAGAAGAACGCGCGTGCAGAAGATTCGCTTCCGGGTGTTTGACGGTCCTTTTCCTGTGCCTAATAAACTGAGGAGTTAGGCTAGCTTAGCCCTCCGTTTCAATCTAAAGCCATCGAGCCCGAAAGGCGCGATTAAAGTTGACCAAAATGACCGAGCAGATGACTCTGAGAGGGACCCTGAAGGGCCACAGTGGTTGGGTGACCCAAATCGCCACAACTCCTCAGTTTCCTGACATGATTCTGTCCGCGTCCAGAGGTGAGGGCCTGCGCCATGACTGTGTGTGTGTCGGCTGTGTGTATGTGGCACAGTGTCGTGCTGTTTATCACTCGTTAATGACACAAATAAGCGGACAAACACAAACCTTACGACCTGTCAATGTTTCTCTGACAGAAAAGGGTTTTTTTTTCTCTCCAAGTTAATGGTGTTGTGTTATTTTTATTATCTGTAGTGTCTGTATCTGTCTATAGCACCTGCATCTGTCTATATATAACCTTAGTGTAATATTTCACATTCATATATATATATATTTATATATATTTATATATATTTAGTAGACTTGTGTATTACACTTTTTTTAATGCCATAAACCTTATAACCTTCTACTTGTTGTTCCTTTACAACAGTGTCTGCACTTTTTTTTAATGCCATAGCCTTAGAACCATTTGTGTATGTTTCAACAATGTCCACACATCTCTGCCCTGCTATAGCTTTTATATTTATTAACTGTTCATATATTTACATATATACCTCTATATCACATGCCGTACATATGTTTACATATATCTATATATATACTACATACTGTACATATGTTTACTAATATACCTATTATATATTATATGCTGTACATATGTTTAGATAGATAGATAGATAGATAGATAGATAGATAGAGATCACATGTTGTACATATGTTCATATATTTATCTGCACTTGTCTATTTGCACGATTGCTACTCTTTGCACTTCTGGTAGATGCCAAACTGCATTTTGATGCCGTATACCTGTACTATACAATGACAATGAAATTCTGTCTTATCAATTTAAGGTATACATTGTACATTTCAAGCTCTCTTCGTTCTCCTGTTTTGTTTTTTTTTGTTTGTTTGTTTAATATGTAAAATTAACACTATAGTTTTAGCCATTTAAAGCTCACGGTGCAATAATGTTCCTTCAGATCCTTATTTTACAGCCTTGCATTTCTGTTGGAGACTTTACTACAGTCTTAAATCTTTCCAAACCATTTTTTGTTCATTTGTTTGTAATTTGATGCAATTTAGTGAGCACTTTTCTATCAGTGTGATTAACGTCCAAAAAAATAGGGTTCCACTTATGGGAAAAATATCTTAGCCAGAATTTTGTTTGATCTTACAGATAAGAGCATCATCATGTGGAAGCTGACCCGTGATGAGACTAACTACGGCGTCCCTCAGCGTGCTTTGCGTGGCCACTCGCACTTCGTCAGCGATGTGGTCATCTCCTCGGACGGCCAGTTTGCTCTGTCCGGATCGTGGGACGGCACTCTTCGCCTCTGGGATCTCACCACGTGAGTCAACCCAAATCTGACAGCTTTTAGTTGCTCTCTGACTTAACAGTTGCCAGTTTTATTACCCCAGATGTTCAATAGTTGGTTGAAGGCTACAGGAGCTATACCATTTAATGTAAAGTAACCTTTTAGGCTTCAGTGTGGTTCTTCAGGCATAAATCTTTCCTCACTTGTCTCAGAACAAATCGTTTGGCTTAGAAGGAATGTTTCCTCATGAACAGTTTATTTATTAAGGGTAAAGGCTGTAGTAGAATGTTAGGTGCATGATTTATACTTTAGATTTGTACAGGTATAAGCTTCCTTTACGTTTCTTAGGGGAACCACAACTCGCCGCTTTGTTGGACACACCAAGGACGTGCTGAGCGTTGCTTTCTCTGCTGATAACCGCCAGATCGTGTCTGGCTCCCGGGACAAGACCATCAAGCTGTGGAACACTCTGGGTGTCTGCAAATACACCATCCAGGTGAGACTTCCTCATCTATAAACCTGTCAATTAAAATGTGCATGAAGTTCTTCCATGAAGGGCTTGTATTGCGCTCAGGACAAATAGTGTGTGCTTTCACAGGATGAGGGCCACTCTGAGTGGGTGTCCTGTGTGCGCTTCTCACCCAACAGCAGCAATCCCATCATCGTCTCCTGCGGCTGGGACAAACTGGTTAAGGTGAGCTCACATTTATAGTATTATTGAACTTCGTAGATTCATTGTGTTATAGCACTCAAGTCCACACAATGGATTGCTTGTAAAACCTTATTACACATTTTATCATTTGTTTATTGTCGTTTATCATTTGTGTGCTGATGAGCCTTCATGCAAACCTCTGTTTATTTGGTTTCATTCTCATTACTGGTTGCAGTAATTTTGGATTTTGGAGAGAAAAAAAGGCTGTTACTTGCTTTGAAACGCATTAAAAACGATAATATTTATTGCATCTCAGGTGTGGAATCTGGCCAATTGCAAGCTGAAGACCAACCACATTGGTCACACCGGCTTCCTGAACACGGTCACCGTCTCCCCTGATGGGTCCCTCTGCGCTTCTGGCGGAAAGGTAACTCCACCCTTTAACCCTGGATTAAAAAACATGCCTCGTGTTAAAGGAATCTAACAAGTCATCAGCACCGATCCTGATTTGTTGTACGATTCAGAATTTTTACAAGGTGTTCGAAAGAGGACAGCGCTGCTATCTGTTTATTTAGTGATATCCATTCCAACTGATACGCTCTTGTATGTCGTGTATGTGCCCTGATCGTTTGTGTCTTGTTCTCGTTACGTAGGACGGACAGGCCATGCTGTGGGATCTGAATGAAGGGAAGCACCTGTACACCCTGGATGGTGGTGACACCATCAACGCTCTCTGCTTCAGCCCTAACAGATACTGGCTCTGTGCAGCCACCGGCCCCTCCATCAAGATCTGGGTATTGCAGTTTTTCTACTACATTTTCACTTGCTGGTTGTTCTGAGAATTGTATGCAAAGCATTTAGCATTTTCTTAGCGTTAAGCTTACCATACAGAAGCAGCCATGCGAGCCTGTGATTTAAAGTCGTGTTTAAAATATCTTTTCTCGATTGACTTTCATTTCTTTTACTCTGCTTCCGATAACCAAATTCATACCCTGTATTTTTCATGTTTCACGTCTCATGCAAAATCACCTTCATGCTTTAATCGGCTTTTCTTAATGTAAGTTCTTAATGTAATTCATCGTGTGCAAACTTTTTGTGAAGGAAATGCTTGACTTAGATAGACCGGTAGAATGTTCTACTTTGCTCCAAACATCAGTAAAAATGATGTAGCGTGATGAATAACAGCACAATAGAAAGGAAACCCAGTGTGTCAACAAGAACGCTCTCTAACAAGGTTTCACAGTTCCAGACTGAGAACCTCTTTAATTTCATCTAATATTAGGACTTTCTTGGTTCATGAGGTCTTGGCTTGATTTGTGAATAAAAGATCAGTGTGTTTAGTGGTTTGGAATCTGTGTGTGGATCAGTGTTTAGTAGAAACGCAGATCCTTGACCACA
This sequence comes from Tachysurus fulvidraco, assembly GCF_022655615.1. Classification (NCBI taxonomy): domain Eukaryota; kingdom Metazoa; phylum Chordata; class Actinopteri; order Siluriformes; family Bagridae; genus Tachysurus; species Tachysurus fulvidraco. Next base: position 3,994,123 of record NC_062538.1, read on the forward strand.
TCACATCTTCAGCTATAATGGACCTGATTGAGTTGCATTTTGCTGCAACAGAGCAATCTGACAGGTTTGTGCTGGACAGATGGAGAAGTACAGGACAGAGAGCTGGGAAGTGGTCCTCCCCATGTGAGATGTCAGCAACTCTTTCAGTCTGTTAAAGAGCGAACACAATTTAACATGCCGTAGGCTCAGTGCTCTAACGGTTTTAGATGAAGTGAAACGAGTCCTACCATAAACTTGAATGTATCACCGACTCACTTCTGGGTGCAAGACAAGGGAACTGTGTGACACCTCTACTACAAGGTGGCTTATATTTACCCTCTGAACTAATAGATGGCTGGGGCTTTGTGTTTGAAGTTGATAAAGTAGCCTTAAACTTATTGCATACACTGGTGTCATAAGGTCGCTTTAACATCAATGAAACGTGCACGTGTTTCTATTTATTGTACCAAATGTTTTCCCACACAGAGTGCAATAATTACTGTTTGCTTGAATACAGATTTTTCTAGAAAGCATGTATCCAATGTTTTTCAGGATGTAGCAAGTTCATTCTAGTGCTCTGTTGTTGCTCGGCTGTTTCCACGACCAGCTCTTACTCTGTTCAGTTTGTTCTCCGTCTCTGAACTGTACTGGTGTCGCTGCTTTCTCTACAGGATCTAGAGGGCAAAATCATTGTTGATGAGCTGAGGCAGGAGGTGATCAGCACCAGCAGCAAGGCTGAGCCGCCGCAGTGCACTTCCCTGGCCTGGTCTGCTGACGGACAGGTAAGAGAGCAGACTCCCCTTCGGGTCTGCTGTGTGTGCGCGAGAGCCTGAGTGTAACCCGTTTGTCTTCTCAGTCAATGGGCTGTTAGATATAAAGTCTAAATGCAGCAGCCAGGTGAGCTCTTGAGCACCTGTATTAAGCATAATGTTTCCTATTTGTTTTTTCTCAGACTCTGTTTGCTGGCTACACTGACAACCTCATCAGAGTGTGGCAGGTTACCATTGGAACCCGATAGACCTTAAATCCAAGAGCAAAATACTAAAAGTGGAACTTGGATAAAAATGAATAAAGTAATAAAAATGGAAACATTTGGTATCTGTAGTATTTTTTCTTTCTTTATTTGTTTGGTAATGTGTAACGTTATGTGGTTAAAGTTAACCGACGTCTCGTCTGTTTCTGACTCCTTACACGCCCTGGTCGTCTCTCCGGTGACTTAGCGCTGCTTATTGATCGTTGATCTGTTGGGTTATGGCTGAGATTTGTATGACAAGTGAAATTCATCACACTCTACTGGATGTTAAGTTACAAATGATAATTCTATTTGTGTAGTCTTTCCAAAAGAAACCCTCAAACACAGATTTCAGTGACCCTAGCCGTATGTTGGATGTCTGTAAGCTCATGCATGCAGAAGATGCAGCAGATGGTGCTTTCACAACCCTGTAAAGCAGCATGAGCAGCAGTTTGGTTAACTTCAAGTGTCTCAGAGGACGTGTGGGAGAGCCTTCACTCTCTGGGGAAGATGTAAACGGAGGTTAAGAACTGGCCAAGACTAAAATCAGAGGTGCGAGGGATACAGTGGATACAGGGTTTGCAGTGATGAGGTAAAAATACCTTCTGTAGAACAGCTATATATATATTTAATCCTTAAAAGCAACAGAAACAATTTAATGTTTTTTTTAATGGCTACTGGACGACATCATGGCCCGTATGTTGAACAGAGATTTGGTGGAACAATACAGCAGACAATAACATTTAGTAACCTTAAGCATGGTTAACCAATGTGATTTAAGTAAAGTTGGAAAATATGTTTTTGCCAATTATTCTATTACCTGAATGAAAACTTCTTTTTTTTCTCAATCAAGTTAAGAATATATTTCAGTGGTTTGTGTTTTTGTTTTTAGCAATTATATGTTTGACTTCTTATGGTGGCAAATTTCCAATAATGTAGTCCTTGAAGTCTTTAGAGAGGTAGACTGGGCTCATGGTGTCGATTAAAATCTAGCAACATAATTGAGAGAGACATGATATTTATACTGATTTTTAAAAATATAGTGCTGGTGAATTTTAGTGGTATAAGAGGAATAAAATGCTGTTAACATCAGCTTTTGTCTGGTAACATCCCACATCACATTGATTGTTTGCCTGTGGTGTTTTTTTTTTTCACTTACTTATTTAATAATGAACCGATGAATGTGACGGCCTCAGAAAAAGGTGAAAAGGCAATAAAAAAGATGCAGAGCCAATCCTTGTCTTTTCCCTTATAAAAAGCAAAAAAAAAGATTCTTAACTTGAAACACCCACTTTTTGTGTAGCTTGCATTTGCTAATACTAACTTTTTTAAGTTTTTTTTTTTTTTTTTTTAATAATTTTGGTAGTGATATAAATCCTTACAGAAACCTGTTCATCGTTACGTACACGGACGTTATTCCTCTTCTGCTAACAGTATTATTCTGTGTTCTTTTCGGTCATTGGGATATTTATAATACATTATGAAGCTATGTTAGACCTTTAGTATGTGGAATTAGATGAATTAATAATATGAATTATTGAAGATAAAGTTACTAAAGTCTTCTCAAGTGGTTAAAAATTTTAAGAACTCTGAATATTTTGTAAAATAAATTCTGGAGTAAACATAATGGGACAATGTGACAAAAAAAAATTACTAGACTGAACCTTTAACCTTTGGTTATTTTCACTCTATGCATGGTTTGAATGATTGAATAATTGAATTGATTGATTGAACTGATTTGCATTCATTGTTTATTATAAATAATAAATACAGATTTTTGTATTATAAAACTGAAGCAGATAAACTGTATAGATAGACAACCATTGTCTATTCGAGTTAATCCATATGAACCTTCGGATAAGAAGGCGCTCTGGTATTTTAATACTAGTGAATTAAATCTGGAAAAGTATTTGGTTTACAAAAATATTATTTTGCAAAACTTGTATATCATATATATGAGATATCAATATAACAAAATGTTATACCTCCTAGTTTTGTATAGTATTTATCCTTGTGAATATGTTGAGTTAAAACAGTTTTAGGAAGGTATGATACATTGATATGATTGTGTAAAGGATGTGATTTAATGTTTAAAACTTTCTGATTTGTCTCATTAATAATCATTATGAGTGTGTTGTTTTCTAATTGACCATTTATATTTATATTTTAAATGTTGATGTGCTTGATGGTCATATTTGGGATACAACAGCATAAAAAACATATTGAAAGTACATGATTTGTTTTTATTCTAATTACAGTAAGCTAGCTCAGACGAACATTTTATGCACCGTGCCATCTTTCGGTTCGAACTGGCGTAAAAATTCACCACGGAGAGCGTAAGAGATGACGCGACAACTGCACTGACGAATCAGAGAGCGCCGTCAACGCGGTGTGCGTTTTAGTTGTCCAACTGGAACGAGTTTAATTTAGAGGCGCTCCATCCGGCAATATAAAAGCTGCCACGAGTCGGCGGTGTTAGCGAGAGTCCATCTTGAACGGTAGTCGCAGGCTCACGGAGCTGAAACAGTAAGCTGGCATTTTTCTGGGTTTAGTCTTAACTGTGTTCACGGACGGTTTGCTTTGTCATGTTGCACAAACATACGTAAAAAACCAAAACAAGTTAATTTATTTTTTAACCATAGCTTCCGTGTATTTCTATAGCGTATCAATAACAAGCGTATAGGCCGCGACAGTAGCATGTTAGCATAGCATATTAGCTTAGCATGTTAGCATTTAGCCGCGTATGATAGTTACGTGCGCCATTGTAAGTGTGTAAAGCCGGGTGATCTGCTTTAAACGTACAGGTTAATTTATAACGAAATACCGATTTGTTTGACATGCAGATGTCAAAGATGATAAACTTATATATGTTAGAAATCTGTATATATAAATATATTCGATCACTCGGTATCTGTTTGTGTTATTGCTTTGCGGGTTTAAACTATGCGTTAGCCGCTAACGTTGTTGTTGTAGATCGATGACGCGTGTGGACTACATTGCATTTATTTGTATGTATTTGTGCAACTTGCTTTGTAAAGGAGGCTAAAAAAGATTAGTCGCGATGGCCGATGACGGTGAGCAGCAGTTCATGGAGACCTCCGAGAACGGAAACGGAGAGGAAGCGCTGAACGGAGCGGAGGGTGCGGACTCACAGCTCGAGGCGGAAGAAGAGGCCGCTCAGGCCGAGGCTCAGAACGGAGCGGCGGATGGAGGGCAGATCGAAGCCACCAAGGGAGAGGAGGACGCCGGGTGAGACGAGACACTCGTGCTGCAGCTGTTCTTATAATGTGGTGTCTTTTTAAGGCTTTTGTTCTGTCACTCTTTGTTAACGCTAGTGTGTGTGTGTGTGTATGGGGGATGGGCCGAGCTGTCTGGTTGTCTGCTGTATGAACTGTGATGCTAGCATCTCTGTTATATGTTCTAAGTGCTCAGTGTTGCCAACACTCTTAAGAAGAAAGTGGCCAAATGTATTCATTTGCATGTTAAAACTCGTAGACCAGAATAGAACATAACAGCTTATAACTTTGTGTATGTAGAAGGAATACGTGTGTTCACGACACAACTGAATCTTTATGCATTTTCAAGAACGCAGGCCAAAAGAAATGTGATGGCAAGCACTCAGGAAGGAATGGTTTACTGGTGTTTGCTAGGTCAACAAAAAATAGTACAGTTTAAGAATGACTGACTGATTTGTGGGTATAACAGCAGCTGTAACATGAGCTGGAGAGCCATAAGTTCATGCTTCACCAGGGTTGTTGACGGTGTGCTGGGTTTTAGTCTGGTGCTGAACTACAGCTTATTACATGTTAAAGACTTCAGCAGTTGTGTTTGTCTAGTGCAGATACATTTTTGTACTAGACCAATTCCTCAGTCATTTTTTTTTTTTTTTTTTTTTTAAATATGTGAAACTAATTTTGTACATGTTCTAAATTTATTTATTTTTCAGCAAAATGTTTGTTGGTGGTCTTAGCTGGGACACAAGCAAAAAGGATCTTAAGGACTACTTTTCAAAGTTTGGTGAGGTGATGGACTGTACCATCAAAATGGATTCTAACACGGGCCGGTCGCGTGGTTTCGGCTTCATCCTCTTTAAAGAGGCAGCGAGCGTAGAAAGGGTAAATTATGATTCCTTTACTAGGGTTCGTCAGCAGGTAATCGTTCTGTGAGCTTGAGCGCTTATGATTTCCTAGCTCAGTACCTAATTAATGAACTAATTTATCAGCGCCAACAATGTACATGAACATTTAAATTATTTAGGATGGAAGAGTCTTTTTAGCCCTAAGATGTACCTTAAAGAAAGATTTTAAACATTTTGTGTGTTTCAGGTGTTGCAGCAAAAGGAGCACCGCCTAGATGGAAGACAGATTGATCCCAAGAAAGCGATGGCAATGAAGAAAGACCCTGTAAAGAAAATATTTGTTGGCGGACTCAACCCTGAGACTACAGAAGAAAAGATTCGGGAATACTTTGGGGCGTTTGGTGAGGTGAGTACATACCAATTGATTTTTAAGCGTTTGAATATTTGAATTTTATGTATTTATTTTATTTTAAAGATTGAATCTATCGAGCTTCCTATTGATCCAAAAACGAGCAAGAGAAGGGGTTTCGTGTTTATCACATACCAGGATGAGGAGTCGGTCAAGAGTCTCCTAGAAAAGAAATACCATACTGTTAACGGAAGCAAGGTAAATAAACCGATTGAAAATGCTTTTTGAATGTGTGGATGATGCTGAATATGTAGATATTGAATAGTTAAGCCTTGTACTGTCCAGGGTTTGTGGAGTTAAACACTTCTTGGTTAAGAGGGGTGTGTGTGCATGTCTGCTTGATGTTAAACATTCAGTAGCCAGCTAGTGTAGTCTCTGAGGTGTTGAGTTTCAGTTGGCCTGAGCTGCCCTGGGGTAATGGAGCTTTACTGTTATTCTTTTCCCCCACTAATTTTAGTGTGAAATTAAAGTTGCCCAGCCTAAGGAAGTCTACCAGCAGCAGCAGTATGGAGGCCGTGGTGGTGGCTATGGAGGCCGTGGCAGGGGTCGTGGTGGTAAGTTGTATCCCGTCATCAGTGTGGGTATTTACCATGTTCTCAAACGTACATTTTTAAGAGAGCTGTCGGTTAGTAATTAGTTTTAATTTGACTTAGGATACTGTAGAAGTTGTAATGCAGAGATTAGTCACTTTAGCCATTGTAGACAGGTAGATGTCTGTGACTAAGGTTCGACAGTCAGGGCTTTTTAGCACACAAAGTATGCACATGCTAATCCAAGATCTTCAAGAAGTTAATTTGGCCCTGTGGATAACTTCTTTCTCAGGCCAACATCAGAATTGGAACCAGGGATACAACAATTACTGGAACCAGGGCTATGGAAATCAGGGTTATGGCTACGGGGGACAACAAGGCTACGGAAGCTACGGGGGTTATGGCAACTATGACTACTCTTCTGGCGGCTATGGCTATGGTGGTGGTGGATATGACTACAGTAAGTGCACGGGCTGTCTGCTTCCGCTTGCCTGATCACCATGGTTCACTTATCTTTGCACAGAGGTGCTCAGATCCTCTCTCTCGTCTTTCAGGCCAGGGCAATACGAGCTATGGGAAAACTCCAAGACGTGGAGGCCACCAGGGTAGCTACAAGCCATACTGATCACGTGTAGTGCAGGTATGCGTTTTTTTGACTCTTCTGTCGTTAAGTATAGGTACTTACATTTATTTTTTAGCTTTATTTGGAATCCACAACTCTATTTTATTTGCTGGATTTAATTTAACTTTAAGTATAAACTGCCGTAGATTAGAAGGGCTACACGAAGCCAACGATGCTGACTAGCGTTTTATAAAATGTGCATCTGAACTACACTACTTGATCAATAAGGGTTGAGGTGGTGGTGGACTTCTCAGTTTGCATGTTGGAGGTTTAAAATATTCTTCTACAATTCAATGTGGTAGAATATTCTGCTTTGCTTAATGCTTGGTGCCTTTTTCTGTTGGAATACGAACTCTTTACTCTTTACTTCTCATTCTATAGGAGCATGTCCTTTCTTTTTAATTCCTACTTTGTTTTGCTGCACTCATTCCTGCACCTTTTCCTCCCTTTAGGCCCTAAGTATTTTCAATCCAAGAACCCATAACAGCAGCAAGAGGTCATACAAGATGGAAAACTCTCCTTTTTTTTGGTATGATGGGACTCGTGCTCCGTTTGTACAGGACAGCAGATGAATGGGGACACTGTTTCTCATTCCACACTTTTTATTTCTTATTTTATTTTCTTTGTCCACATTTCCAGTTGTGGAAGTGTAATTTTTACTGTACTTTTTGGTACCTTTTTTGAATCTAATGTATTGTATGGTTGTATTTTACATGTCAACTGAATTTACAGCGTATGAGGATCGTGAGCTACCAGAGCTTTTGAAATAAAATGTTTGAATTTTTTTTTTTTTTTTCTTCAGTGTTTCCAAGATTTACCATTTCTTTTGATGCTGCAGTTCACATGCACAGAATAAGGGAGGGGTGGAACATGGGGAATGATTTGGCTTAGAGTTATCTAGTAAAATATCAGCAACTGGATCATGTTCTCCATAGTTTGGATTTTTTTTTTTTTTTTTAAACTTGGTTAACCTTTAAATGATAGTTCTGTAAGACTAGGCTTAATGCTTCAAGGTAGCTTTTCTGCCTGTATTGAGCTCTTATTCCTATAGTGTAATTGATAAATTGTTAGAAATAAACCTTTTGTTTAATATTTGTCTATCTTTTTGTCCTGTAGTTTTGTAAAGCTAGTGTTTTAAAGGCAGTTTGTTTTATTTATTTATTTATTTATTTTTAACTATTGAGTTGGACTGCATTTTATATCTAGTTTCCTAGATGTTCCATGACTTATCAAACTAGTTCAAACGTCCTTCATCTCAACAGTTTCCACCTTGTCACAGTTTAACTCAGCAATCGGTGAAGAGGCCTAAATTGGAGATGCTTGACTTTTGAAAATTGTGAGCTTGGGTCACAATTCAGGGCAGGGGCGGCCAGGCAGCTCTATATGTACAGTTGCGCAGATATTTTAATACTGTAGTTATCTTCCCAAGAGCAAACATTTATATGTTTACATGTCCTTTACATGTGCCACATCACATTTGACCTGGTAAAAGAAGGCAACACATGAAGCATCGATCCTGTATTTTTGCAACTCTGTGTGTACCTGATGTTCAAATGGGGAGTTTCCACAAATCTGCATGTTTCTTCATGGTGGTCCTATACTATAGTTATCCAGCACATTAAGGTGGGTTTGTGGAACTGTGTAATTAAATGCAGCATTTACTAAAACGGGATGAAAAATTAGGTTTGTGCTTAAGGAATGTTGCTGAAATCTGTAAATGTAATGTCCGCAACACTGTTTAAAATCCCATATTTATTAATTTGTTTAAAAGCAATGTTTAGACTCTGCTGGGTCTTCAGGCAAAACAGAAAATTGAAATCTTAAAGGCCACACACTGTACTGTACTGTACGGCTTTACAGCATACTGTTGAAAATAGAACAGGGCTATAGAGAATCAAGTAGTAATAACACGTTCGCCTCACACACGAAGGGTTGTAGTCTTAAACCTCCACCTTCTGATTAGGAACCACGCGCCTTGACCGCTGGACCATCACATCCACATGTAGGGGAGCCCGGGGTTGGTTGTCACAATTTTTACTCATGCATGAATTGCTCATCTTCAAAAAATCTTTCAGCAGTATTTCCTACAGGAAATGAAAACTTGGGGTCTTGGCTTCAAAAAAAAAAAAGTATATACTTTTTACTTTTAGAATGTATTGTAACAGGAAGTAATTAACCATCAAAGACACTCTGACACAATGTGACAACCAACCCCATTATGGGGTTGGTTGTCCCTATAGAGGTTCAATAGGATTTCAGTGATAAATTGGGATCTAAAAAGATAATGTGTAACTTTTTAGTTTTTTAAGCTAGAAACTGCAAATAAGTTTTAATATGAATACCACCCCTATGATAGTCATCAATGCCTCTTATGTTTAAACAATGGGATTAAAGTGGGTAATCAGTTACTTGAGTTGTCTACTGTGTTGTGAGGTAAAATGAAATAATTTTTAGTGCTAAAACCTCTTTATTATCAATTCATTATGTAAGTTGCCTAACAGCAAACAAAACCAAACAGACCAACAGTCTTAAAAGGTCCACATGTCCAATACTCTTAACAATTTGAACTAAAGTAGGAAACCCTGCACAGCACTGGCTGTGCTTCATTCAGTCACAAGAATCACAGTTTTGCCAAATGTATGCCCCTGCAAAAAACAGCAAACAAAAACAAACAGAACAACAGTCTTGAAGGGATAGTTCACCCAAAAATGAAAATTCTGTCATCATTCACTCACTCTCATGTTGTTACAAACCCGTATACATTTCTTTGTTCTAATGAACACAAAGGAAGATATTTTAAGAAATGTTTGTAACCAAACCGTTCGTGGACCCCATTTACTTCTATAGTATTATTTTTTCCTACTATAGAAGTGAATGGGGTCCACGAAACGGTTTGGTTACAAACATTTCTCAAATTATCTTCCTTTGTGCTCATTAGAACAAAGAAATTTATACAGGTTCGTAACAACAAGAGGGTGAGTAAATGTTTTGTGTCTACTCAGCAAAATTACAAGTGCAAATGAGTAAGCTATCAAAGGCTGACGGATTGATATCAAAATTTTACCACAGCGCTATCTAGTGTGTCTGGAAAAAGCAATGTGACAACCAACCCGTGAGACAACCAGCCCCGGTCTCCCCTACTAATACTTCTACTATTACAACTGCAACGCAAGTCAGGGAATAAAGGGTTTACTTTGCCGGAGTCGTTATGTTTCCATCAAACAAACAGAAATATAATTGGTATGATCTCTAACAAAACAGTTATCTATTTTTAAAACAGTCAGGAATGTGTCCTAATTAGCCAAGTACCAGCTTTAAAAGTCACAATGGTGCTAATAAACAGATAATAGCTTCACACGCATCATCTTTTATTTGTATCTATGTACCATAGTAAGAAAAAACTCCCCTGGGTACGTAGTCGATGTTCAAGTCCCGCACTGGGGAAAAAAAATACCTGTGCACGTGTTTCACCAGGATGGTCCTATACTGCCAATGATCCAGCGCGTTCAGGTGAATGTATGCAGATCCCCAGTTTGTACCACCGACAAGGCAAGCGAAGTTTCCGTAGTGTAGTGGTTATCACGTTCGCCTAACACGCGAAAGGTCCCCGGTCCGAAACCGGGCGGAAACACATGTTATATATCTCTTTGTCAACAGGTAACTAAATTATTATGCAGCTTTACACACAGTCTGTAACTTTATGAACTGCGATTAGTTGGAGAAACCTGCAACCAATGCTGACCTTACTTTTTAAGCTGTTAAGCTAGTTAAGCTGTAACAAAACAATTAACTATTCTCAACACTGGTAAGAATGTGTAGTGGGTTGCCCACTACCTGATGTGTGTGCAGCATTGACTAAAAAGGGATGAAAACCCAACGATTATTGACATTACCATATAGCATGATTTAATTTTTTACGAAATACGAAGTCGTTCATCATGGGTGTCAAAGCAATTAAAACATAACTCCGACCTGTTTTACTCCTATGTTATGCTTACAGTTATTTCTGATTGCTTAAGCACATTTTTTATAACTATTGGCTATTTTTGCAAAACTCTACACACAAATAAGAAAACCTTTCACCCAATTATCAAAACATTGTAGTTCTCTTGCAAAAGTGAACACAGCTAGATAAACTCTTCACACCTTCATAAAAATTGTGTTTTTGTATCAAACAGTAAACACAAGCCATCATCTACTAAGCACACAATGTGCCAACTACACACTGATGGTATGAATACAAAACACATCTGGCTTTTGCTTTCTCTGTGTACAGATGTCAATTTGAGGTCATACTTTTGTCATAGTGTCATGTAAACATACAAGGATCCAAACTTCAAGTATTGGTGTTTATTCACACTCATCAAAACCAAGACAAAGTCAGAACACAAAATAGTAATTTCACAAAAAAAAAAACAACAACAATCAGCCTACATCATGTCGTCTTTCTGGGTCCGGCCCCAAAATTTCGTCCACATCGCATGCGATATCCTCCAGTCCAAGGCACCGGGAAAATATGTCCTTGAATGCCGTATCCAGGCCTGACATGATGCCTGATCAATATCTCCACATGCCTCCTCCATTGCCTGTAAAAGGGCTACCTGTTGATGAGGATGACGGTCTTACACTTTCCAGCGCCAGGCAGAGAAGAACTCCTCGATGGGATTTAAGAATGGAGAGTATGGAGGGAGGTTAAGTGCCATGAAGAATGGGTGGTCTGTAAACCAGTTGCGGACCAAAGCAGCCCTGTGGAAACTAACATTGTCCCATATGATGACATATCGGGTATGCTCTGGTCCCTGAACAGTGAGCATGTCATGTAAGGTGTCCAGGAATGCAATAATGTGTGCAGTGTTGTATGGGCCTATGGTTGCACGATGGTGAACAACACCATTTTGGCTTATAGCTGCACACATGGTTATGTTACCACCACGTTGTCCTGGGACATTGATGATGGCACGGTGTCCACTAATGTTCCTGCCACGTCTCCTGGTTTTACTGATGTTAAAACCGGCCTCATCTACAAAAAGTATGTCCCATGGCATCTGCTTCTAGTTCCATCACTCTCTGGACAAGACAGAACAAATGCAACACATCAGGCCCATGCACAGCACTACAGTATGCACTTCCAAATTCAGAACCAATGACACTATAACTTCCCTGCACATAGTCATATCGCAGTTGCTTTACACGTTCTGTGTTTCTCTCGAAAGGAACTCTGTAAATTTGCTTCATTCTTATTCTGTGGCGTGCAAGTACACGACTTAGTGCAGAAATGCTTACACTGTGTATATTTTGAAAGATGGTATCATTATCAATTATGCTCTGCTGTATTTCGCGCAGTCTTATTGCATTATTGGCAATCACCATGTTCACTATATGGGTCTCTTGCTCTGGAGTGAACATTCTTCCTCTGCCCCCAGCATCTGGATGTCTAGCAATTCTGTAAAGTAACAGTTTCAGTATTTTTGCATGTATGGTACTGTTGTGTTTCTCATTAGAGTATGACAGGGCCACAAAGTACTTACCGATTCTTATTTCAAAATGTCCTAATGATGCTTGCCACAGTGTAGCGGCTCAAATTAGGCTGAACCCGTTGGCCAGCTTCCCTCTGGGTCATCCCATGGTTGATGACATGGTCCACTATTGTAGCTCTGATGTCATCAGTTATTCCATTTCTTACTCTTCTTACCCTTCCTCTTTCCCCTCCTCGTCCTCTTCTTGCTCCTCCTTGTCGTCTTCCTCTAACACTCTCGAATCTTCAACTCCATGTCCTCTTCCTCCTACTTCTACACCTCCACGTCCTCTTCCTCCTCCCCTTCCTCCTACTTCTTCACCTCCGCGTCCTCTTCCTCCTCTTCCTTCACCTCCACGTCCTCTTCCTCCTCTTTCTTCACCTCCACGTCCTCTCCCTCGGCCTCCTCTGATTCTCACTCTTCTCACTCTTACTGCTCCTTCCATCGTACTCCACACAGACAGCTTACCTGTGGCTTATTTATAGTGCTTAGGCTGATTGCAAAGTGAACTAATGATCTAAAACAGTTTTCACATGTGAAAGTGTGCCAGACAGTTGGCAAAATAGTGTTAATGATAGCCATACGTGTGTGTAATTTTGCTAGGAGTGTGTTGGAAATTTGGTAATTAGTGTAAGCAGTGAGTTGTGTTTAAAGTTCTGCAAAAAGAGTGTTGTGCAGTGAATTGTGCCTACAGTTTTGCAAAGTGTGTGTTACAACATTGCAAACTGAGTGCAAAGCAGTGTTTGTGTTTTTAGTTTTGCAAACTCAGTGAGTGGTTTTGCTATACTTATTAATAGTTTTAGAAATTGTGCTACAAGAATCACGATTAGCGCTTAAGCATTCAGAAAAAAACTGTAATAAACAAATAGGTTAAAAAAGCTGGCTACGCTATAACCCCAGTTTGCACCACCAACAGGATCCGACAGAGCAAGCGAAGTTTCCGTAGTGTAGTGGTTATCACGTTCGCCTCACACGCGAAAGGTCCCCGGTTCGAAACCGGGCGGAAACACGTGTTTTATAGCTCTTTGTCAACACATAGCTAAATCACATTATCCAGCTTTACACACAGTCTATAACTTTATGAACTGCGATTAGATGGAGAGTATACAAAAACCTGCAATCAATGCTGACCTTACTTTTCACCATATAGATAACCCAAACGTGCAAGTATGGAAAGTGAGGTGGTGCCATTTAAAACAAAACACAATTAGGTATACAAAAAGCTGCAACCAGTGTTGAGCTTACTTTAAACATAAGCACGTGCAAGTATGGAAATTGAGGTGGTGCCAGTTAAAAATGTACCCTGATGTGCCACAATACTACCATTAGTTTTGCCCGGTAAATTTGCCGGAGTCGTTATGCTTCCATCAGACAAACAGCAATATAATTGGTATGATCTCGAACAAACATTCATCTGTTTTTAAAACTGTCAAGAATGTGTCATAATTAGCCAAGTACCAGCTTTAAAAGTCACAATGGTGCTAATAAACAGATAATAGCTTCACACGCATCATCTTTTATTTGTATCTATGTACAATAATAAGAAAAAACGTCCCTGGGTACGTAGTCGATGTTCAAGTCCCGCACTGGGAAAAAAAATACCTGTGCACGTGTTTCACCGGGATGGTCCAATACTACTAGTGATCCAGCGCGTTCAAGTGAATGTATGTAGCTCCCCAGTTTGTACCACTAATAGAACAAGCAAAGTTTCCGTAGTGTAGTGGTTATCACGTTCGCCTCACACGCGAAAGGTCCCCGGTTCGAAACCGGGCGGAAACAAATGTTATACATACAGTAGACACTAGTCTAGTTTTTTGTACTGAGTATACTGTGATTTTTTCCCCCCTCCCAGCCTCATACGCACCCATTCTAGAGCGACACCATAGGCACCACCACACTCACTAATGCATAAAATATGCATCTACATGTAATCTAGAGCATTATTAAAGACTGCTTATGTGTTATCAACATTCCAATTTATTATAAGCAACAAAAGACAGTCAGCTGATAAAACCTGTGCTCCAGGTCCCATATTCATATAACATTTAAGGCTAAATGTAGCTCTTAAAGGTATAAAGTTCACCCAAAAATGAAAATTGTGTTATTTCCTCACCCTCAATTTGTTCCAAAACTGTATGAGTTTCCTTCTTCTGTTTAACACAAAAGATGATATTTTGAAAAATAACACAATTTTTATTTTTGGGTGAACTTTACCTTTAAGAGCTACATTTAGCCTTAAATGTTATATTAATATGGGACCTGGAGCTCAGGTTTTATCAGCTGTCAATTTTCAATGTACATTTAAGAGTGAACAATAAACATTTGTTCAGTTTTATCACCAACACTCTTTCATTGCAGAATATTATGAACTGAATGAACTGGTAGTTTACAAAGCTTTCCAAATACATTTGTACTCGGGCTGTGGGTGAAATGTCACTGTAGCTGGCAATGAAGCTGCTGTAGCTTTAAGCGCAGGCTTCCAAAAACACTCAAAGCAGTTTGAGTCTGCTTTTGTTTCAGATCTTCTTTTACTTTAGTTAGTTAATTTCTAATTTGCGCCGAAAAACCCTGCCAAGCAACTGATTTTCCTCCTAGGTGAAATCAGATCAGGTCACAGGCCACGGAAGCCCCAATGGTCCAAAAACGTTAGTGATTCGCAATCGCAACCACAGTCTGTGTTCGCAACACAGACGGGGTGAATTTATGAATGAAAGTTCTGTCACAAACGATATTGTTACGTATGTTCACGCTTTTTAAGTGGGTATACGGAAATCCTTGGCCTTTCCTAGTGGGTATACGGCGTATACCTGCTTATCAAGTAGACTACACCACTGTATACATAGCTCTTTGTCAACATGTAACTAAATCACATTATGCAGCTTTACACACAGTCTATAACTTTATGAACTGCGATTAGAGCTACCTGCAACCAATGCTGACCTTACTTTTCACCATAGATAGATAACCCAAACATAAGCACTGTGCAAGTGTAGAAAGTGAAGTGGTGCCAGTTAAGCTCTAACAAAACAATTTTGAAAAAAATATTTTCAACATTGGTACGAATGTGTAGTAGTTTTCCAACTGCCTGCTGTGTGTGCAGCATTGACTAAATAGGGATAACCCAACGATTATCGACACTACCATATAGCATGATTGATTTTTTTTATGAAATACGAAGTTGTTCTAAAAGTGGGTCATCATGGGTGTCAAAGCAATTAAAATATAACTCTGACCTGTTTTACTCCTATATTATGCTTAATGAACAAATAGGTTAAGGGGGGGGCATTAAAAAAAGCAGGCTACACTGTAACCTCAGATTGCACCACTGACAGGACCACCGACAGAACAAGTGGTTTCCGGTTTGAAACCGGACAGAACAAGTGGTCCCCGGTTTGAAACCGGGCAGAAACATGTAGCTTACATAGCCCTTTGTCAATTGAGGTGGTGCCATTTAAAACCAAACACTTTAAAATGTTTAACTCTGCTAAAAATGTGTAGTAGTTCGCCAACTACCTGCTTTGAAACTCACACAGATTTAAATAAACCCATAATACCATTGGGGAATGATTTGTTTTAGAGTTACCTAGTAAAATATCAGCAACTGGATCATGTTCTTCATAGTTTGGATTTTTTTTTTTTTTTAACTTGGTTAACCTTTAAATGATAGTTCTGTAAGACTAGGCTTAATGCTTCAAGGTAGCTTTTCTGCCTGTATTGAGCTCTTATTCCTATAGTGTAATTGATAAATTGTTAGAAATAAACCTTTTGTTTAATATCTGTCTATCTTTTTGTCCTGTAGTTTTGTAATGCTAGTGTTTTAAAGGCAGTTTATTTATTTATTTATTTTTAACTATTGGGTTGGACTGCACTTTATATCTAGTTTCCTGAATGTTCCATGACTTATCAAACTAGTTCTTAGTCTCAACAGTTTCCACCTTGTCACAGTTTAAATCAGCAATCGGTGAAGAGGCCTAAATTGGAGATGCTTGACTTTTGAAAATTGTGAGCTTGGGTCACAATTCAGGGCAGGGGCGGCCAGGCAGCTCTATAGTTGCAGCTTAGGGACAAGCTGCGCAGATATTTAATACTGTATTTTATAACTAAATCACATTATCCAGCTTTACGGACAGTCTATAACTTTATGAACTGCAATTAGATGGAGAGTTTACAAAAACCTGCAACCAATGCTGACCTTACTTTTCACCATAGATAACCCACACATAAGCACTGTGCAAGTATGGAAAGAAAAAACTCCCCTGGGTACGTTGTCGATGTTCAAGTGCCGCCCTGGAAAAAAATACCTGTGCACGTGTTTCACCAGGATGGTCCAATACTACTAGTGATCCAGCGCGTTCAGGTGAATGTATGGAGCTCCCCAGTTTGTACCACTAACATGAAAAGCGAAGTTTCCGTAGTGTAGTGGTTATCACGTTCGCCTCACACGCGAAAGGTCCCCGGTTCGAAACCGGGCGGAAACAAATATTATATATCTCTTTGTCAACATATAACTAAATCACATCATCCATCTTTAAACACAGTTTATAACTTTAAGAACTGCGATTAGATGGAGAAACATGCAACCAACACTGACCTTACTTTTCACCACAGATAAATAACCCAAACATAAGCAATGTGCAAGTATGGAAAATGAGGTGGTGTAAGAATGTGTAATAGTTTGTGAACTACCTGCTGTGTGTGCAGCATTGACTAAAAAGGGATGAAAACATAACGATTATTGACATTACCATATAGCATGATTGATTTTTTTTACGAAATACGAAGTTGTTCTAAAAGTGGGTCATCATGGGTGTCAAAGCAAGTAAAACATAACTCTGACCTGTTTTACTCCTGTTATGCTTAATGAACAAATAGGTTAAAAAAGGGGGTATTAAAAAAAGCAGGCTACACTGTAACCGCAGATTGCACCACCGACTACTTTACTTTGCCGGTAACTTTGCCGGAGTCGTTATGTTTCCATCAAACAAACAGCAATATAATTGGTATGATCTCTAACAAAACAGTTATCTATTTTTAAAACAGTCAGGAATGTGTCCTAATTAGCCAAGTACCAGCTTTAAAAGTCACAATGGTGCTAATAAACAGATAATAGCTTCACACGCATTATATTTTATTTGTATCTATGTACCATAATAAGAAAAAACTCCCCTGGGTACGCAGTCGATGTTCAAGTCCCGCACTGGAAAAAAAAATACCTGTGCACGTGTTTCACCAGGATGCTCCTATACTGCCAATGATCCAGCGCGTTCAGGTGAATGTATGCAGATCCCCAGTTTGCACCACCGACAAGGCAAGCGAAGTTTCCGTAGTGTAGTGGTTATCACGTTCGCCTAACACGCGAAAGGTCCCCGGTTCGAAACCGGGCGGAAACACATCTTATATATCTCTTCGTCAACATATAACTAAATCACATTATCCGGCTTTACGCACAGTCTATAACTTTATGAACTGCGATTAGGTGGAGTAACCTGCAACCAACACTGACCTTACTTTTCACCATAGATAGATAACCGAAACATAAGCACTGTGCAAGTATGGAAAGTGAGGTGGTGCCAGTTAAGCTGTAACAAAACAATACACTATTTTAACACTGGTAAGAATGTGTAATAGTTTGTAATAACTACCTGCTGTGTGTGCAGCATTGACTAAAAAGGGATGAAAACATAACGATTATTGACATTACCATATAGCATGATTTAATTTTTTACGAAATACGAAGTCGTTCTAAAAGTGGGTCATCATGGGTGTTAAAGCAATTAAAACATAACCCTGACCTGTTTTACTCCTATGTTATACTTAAAGAACAAATAGATAAAAAAGAAAGCTGGCTACACTGTAACCCCAGTTTGCACCACCGACAGGTGTAGTGGTTATCACGTATACAAAAACCTGCAACCAATGCTGACCTTACTTTTCACCATAGATAACCCACACATAAGCACTGTGCAAGTATGGAAAGAAAAAACTCCCCTGGGTACGTACTCGATGTTCAAGTGCCGCACTGGAAAACAATACCTGTGCGTGTGTTTCACCAGGATGGTCCAATACTACTAGTGATCCAGCGCGTTCAGGTGAATGTATGGAGCTCCCCAGTTTGTACCACCAATCGGACAAGCGAAGTTTCCGTAGTGTAGTGGTTATCACGTTCGCCTAACACGCGAAAGGTCCCCGGTTCGAAACCGGGCGGAAACACATGCAATTTTACACATTACACATGTCAACATATAACTAAATCACATTCTTATACAACTTTACAGACAGTCTATAACTTTATGAACTGCGATTAGATGGAGAGTTTACAAAAACCTACAATCAATGCTGACCTTACTTTTCACCATAGATAGATAACCCAAACATAAGCACTGTGCAAATATGGAAAGTGAGGTGGTGCTATTTAAAACAAACAGCAATATAATTGGTATGATCTCTAAAAAAACAGTTATCTATTTTAAAATCTGTCAAGAATGTGTCCTAAGTAGCCAACTATCAGCTTTAAAAGTCACAATGGTGCTAATAAACAGATAATAGCTTCACACGCATGATCTTTTATTTATTAAAGTACCATGTACAGTACATCAAAAAACTTCCCCGGTTCGAGCCCTGAATGTGTATCGCCACCTAGCGTTTTATAGATAAACCGTGAAAGTGAAATAACTTCGCACACAGTCTGTTAGTAAACTGCAATCAAATGGAGAGTGTACAAAAAAGATGCACCCAATACTGATGTTACCTTTCACTGTAGATAGATAGATAGATTGATTGATAGATTGATACATACATACATACATACATACATACATACATACATACATACATACATACATACATACATACATACATACATAGACGACAATCGTTCATAGAAAACAATGTGCACGTAGTTTAAATTGATGTGGTGCCAATTAAAAATGTGCCATGACCAATTCTACTATTATTGTATTACTTAACACTACTAACATTTCCACAACAACACAAGTTAAATAATAAACAAGGCATATATTTTAGAGTAACTTTGCCCGAGTCATTATGTTTCCATTCAGCAAACAACAATATAACTGGTTACCAAACAAATATAACAAATTACCAATAATAAACCGATTTATAACCCGATATAACCTTCGCACAGAAGATCTGTACAACAATAAACATCACTGTCCTAGTCCTGGTGTAAGCTTATGCAGCGCAGTTTCCGTAGTGTAGTGGTTATCACGTTCGCCTAACACGCGAAAGGTCCCCGGTTCGAAACCGGGCGGAAACACATACTGCTTTTTTTTTTTTTTTTTTTTACAACAATTCACTAAAAACTAATACCACTGATAAATTCTGATAAATGTAGATTTTCCCCATTTGAGCAAGTGAGGAAAAACCTATGAGAGGAACCAAACTCAGAATGAAACCCAGCGTTTGTAGTAAATGTGCTATTACACTATAAATTAATTTTAACTTATTAATATCGTGATTTGAAGTATAAGTTACTGAGCTGATCTTAGATCATTCATCTGCACAAAACTGCATTTAAACAGAATTAAATCTACCCAAATACACGGTCATCTCTGCGTTATCTGCATTTTGAATATCCAGTCTTCTGTGAAGGCTTTTTTTCCCAGTATTTTGTGGGAATTTGTGTTTATTCAGTTACAAGAGCATTACTGAGGTCGGGCTCTAAAAGAGGCATGAGAAGAAATCATATTTTCAATAAGACTCTTATTTTGAAATAAATTCACAGAAACATAAACTAGCCAAACAAATCTTTGGTGAAGATTTTGGTGGATTAAGTTATACTGTATAATCGCTGCTCAGCTATGCTGGGACAAGGATATGGAGATTCAGAGGTAAAAACCTGACATTAGAGTAAGTGTGTAATGACTTCGTTGTAGCGACTGTTTAATGAACCAGCTGATCGATGTTACATTGCACTGTGATGTTTATTGTTTGTATCCGTTATCATAGCAGATATACAATGTGTTCACTTGAGCAAATGTAAACATGTAAGAAAAAAGATCCCAGGAAATTGAATGCAAGGTTAGGCAATGTTATGTCAGCAGTATTGATTGTTATATGTTTATTATTATTATTATTATTATTATTATTATTATTATTATTATTATTATATTTTTATTATGGCTGTATATGTGTTCATAACATTAAAATTCTATGATTCAGATTTTATTTTATAATCCTTTTTGGGCTGCACCAAGCTCAGAAAGATAACCGGATGAAGACAAACTGCATTATTCCGTGTTGTGTTGACGCGCTGGAGGAGTCTTTAATGTGCGCATGCGCGCTGCGTGCAAATTAGCTTCCTAGTTGTTTACATTATATAACTTTATCCAGCGCTACTATCGAGGTGTGTTGGGTATTCTAGATGCGTTCATATGCTAAATAAAAGCAGTAGCACGTTGTAAATTAGCTGCTCGACGGTTGTGACATGAACATCAGGGATAAGGAGCTAAAGATTCGCTTTACCCCAGGTCACGTGGAGCTCGTGCAGGTAAGGGCAATAATAAACACGCACGTTCTGCTTTACTTTACATGGCAGATAAAGTTGTCAGATACGCAATTTTATAGTTAGGTCTTAATGAATTTGACTCAGAGGGTGAGGTTGTGAATGATTGCTTTAAATACAACTGATAAGGGTGCAACATGTTTGCCTGAGTTTAATGTCAACAAGCTTCAGACACATTGCCACATTAAATCTGATAAACCCGTCTATTGAATTAACCCCTGCCTCGCTATTGTGGAATAATTACCTCTACCAAAATGTTGATTGAAATCATTACAGCACTGTAATGACCAAACCCCTTAAAATGACCAAAACCCCTTAAATAATACGAGCGGCAGAGTTCAAAAGGGCGTCATATGACGTCACGTGACGTCATTGTTATATACGTACATACATACATATATAAATACACACATATATATACATATACATACATAGATTATATAAATACACACACACATATATATATATATATATATACACACACACACACACACACACACACACACACATATATAAATGCATACATACACATATATATAAAGAAAATCATAAGCACTGTATTACTTACCACTACTACTACGTCTACAACAACAATACAAGCTAATTTTATAGAGTTACTTTGCCTGAGCCATTGTGTTTCTATTCAGCAAACAGCAATAAAATTATATAATCAACAAAAGAGTTAACCATTTTAACACTGGCAAGAATGTGTCCTAGTTAACCAACTACCTGCTTTAAAGGTCACACTGATTTTAATAAACCGATAAAACGTTTACACACGATCTATACAATAAACAGGAAACACAGGAAAAAACTTATGAAAAATAGAAAAAAACTAAAGGTTTATCAAAGTAGATAAAAAGCTGAAGGAAAAATAGATCACAGGTTATAGCTTATCTCTTAATGAAATGCATAAATGCATTTAATGATTGAGATGGAGACTTCAAAACACTTTTGTACTTTGCTCTAGATGAGGGAGTCTGCCAAATGCATTTATATAATATCGTAATTTTTAACAAGGGCGTAAAAGAAAGGGGGAAGCAGCATTGTTAAGAAGTTCTTGTGTATTAGGTTTTAAACGTTTTTCAAATTTGGTCAGTGATTGGTTGAACAGCGCTGAATAGTGACTGGTCATTTGGAGTAATGTTGATTAGTGATCTTTGGTGACATGTATGTGTAAGTCAATTGAACAAATGTTTCCTCATCTTGTATAACCATCAGCTGTGATGTACTGAGTGCAGGACATCCACTTATCTGTGTTCATAAATTGTCCTGTTTTGTTGCTATGGTTTTTAAACTGATATTTATTTTTTTAATAGTTGTCCGATCTACCAGCAAAGTCAGAACACTGGCAGAATTGTCACATGGTTAAAGGAATCTTTCAATCACACTTGCCATATACCTTCAATATATTGTCTGTTAGTGAAATAGTGAAGTGACATATGGCTAAGTACGGGGACCCATACTCAGAATTTGTTCTCTGCATTCAACCCATCCAAAGTGCACACACACAGCAGTGAACACACACACACTGTGAACACACACCCGGAGCAGTGGGCAGCCATCTATGCCTTGCTCAAGGGCAACTCAGTCGTGGCCGTCCTTTGGCATTCATAGAGACTAAATACTGTAAATTCTATCTAGCTTTTGTTGAATTAAATCAGAACTGTTGTCTAAATCTATTGAGTATCCAGAACAGTAGTCAAGCAACTGTTGAGCCAATACAGTAATATGATATGATATTACTGTATTGGCTCAACAGTTGTTTGACTACAGTTTAAAAAAAAAAAAGTTTAGACTTCCACAACTCCACAATTTTGGGAGTTGGTATGTTGCACAGATCTCAGCTGGTATTTTTAAAAATGTAATTATGGTTGTTGTAAATGGAAATCCTTTTACCTTTTTGATCAAATTAGTTGACAAGAGATGAGAATTATCTTCACACGCACTTGTTTTGTGTCGCAGTAGTGTTTTTCACCCAACTCTACAGCATATGTTGCCTGTGAGTGAGGAGTTGTTCTCATTTCTTCCTGTTTTAGGAGGAAGGGTACAGTCCATCCCAGCGTGTACTGGTGACCGGTGCTACCGGTCTGCTTGGACGTGCAGTCTACAAGGAGTTCCACAACAATGACTGGGACACGCTGGGGTGTGGATACACTCGCGCTCGGCCTCGCTTCCTCAGCTGCAACCTGCAGGATGAGGAGGCTGTGCGGGAGGTTATTCAAAACTTCCAGGTGCTAACAAATTCCCTGCACTCAGAACAGTATTTTGTTTTAGTAGTGTTTTCTTCTGGTATCGAGTTTCCACTAATGCCAAGCAGCTTCTTAACTAGCTTTTGTGTGTTGTGCACTCAGCCCCATGTAATCGTACACTGTGCTGCTGAGAGAAGGCCAGATGTGGTGGAGCATCACACAGAAGCAGCCTTGGAACTGAATGTACATGCATGTGCTACACTGGCAAAAGAAGCAGGTTGGTTAGTTAAGTGTCTACAAGAAACCAGTTGGTATGTACATGGAGCCATGATTTCTCAATTCTTTACAGTTATAATGTGTTAAAGGGTTAAATGTAAACAACTGGATTTATTGATTGATATGGACCGATCCTTTGGCACGGGTTGTCTTCAGTTCCTCATTTACGTCTGTACAGAACTACCTTAAATGAATTCTCATTTACTGTTTGACATAAATTCATTATTTGAATTATTTCAAGGGTTGCCAGATCTGAGGTATGGGATACTTTGATAATCCACACATGGCTGAAAATTATAAGGTCACAGATTTTTTTTTGGACAATTTTCAAAATATACCAGAGCCACCAAAAGCTCCAAACTCAAGAAACTCAAAAAATGATTGCATTTTATTTTTCAATGTCAAAAGAAAATACGGAGAGTCAGACAATGCCACTGGTTGATGCTGACTAGATAAAAAGTGTCCACCAAATGATAAGGGGGAAAAAATGTCCCAATACTGCAAAAGAGACATCACACAGAGCCCTGGATGCTTGTGGTAATAATAATGCTTTATTTCACACAGAAACTTCATTTATAGATTGAATGTTCCAGTGAAACCAGAGTGGCACTTGGCTTCTCATGTTGCTATTTTGCCTTTTTTTTTTTAATCTGTCGAACATTTGGGATATGTAATAGAAGAAATGTCCAAGAAATGGTTTAGTCTAGAGAACAGAATTCACAAAGTATTCAGCAGACATTGGGTTGGAAATTTCTGACAACCCTGCAAAACTGTTGGTTTCCTGTAGAGTTTGTGGCTTGGATTAATTTATTGTTTGTCCCTTTATTATTGATGCAGCTGGCATCTTTCTGATCTACATCAGCACCGATTATGTGTTTGATGGACGCAATCCCCCATATGGAGAAAACGACACCCCCAACCCGTTAAACATGTATGGGAAATCGAAGCTTTGGGGGGAAGGCGAGATACTCAGACACTGTCCAGGTATGAAAATTTCTTTCGCCTTAGATTCAGTTCTATTCAAATATTTCATCCGATCCACTGCATTAAATACATTAACCAAAACCTCCAACATGACACTTTGGTTTTCACCAAACTATCACCATCTCTTAGTGTCAGGCTTATATGTATACTGCATTTAATCTATTATTAATCATGAAAAGTATATTGCTCAACCTCGACTGTGCTTAGAGGAAGCTGTCCATCAAATCTCACTGAATTTAGTCAGAGAAGCAACCAAGAGCCCATGGATATCCACATCTCAGATGGAGACTCTGTTCACGTTTAAACCAAAGCCCAGACACTCCAGGAAGCTCAGGTTTATTGAACTACTATCACCCAGAGGACATGCACATGCTGAAAGATGGAGATGGTAGCATCACGTTGAGAGATATCTGTGACTTCAAAATCACTAATCAGCAGATGGTTAACCATAATGTTCATGATTTTGGCAGATTCAGGCTTCCATCAGCAATAATGATGCATGTACATTGTGGAAATCATATTAAAAATGTCATGGATAACTACTTTTTTTGTACGGCAGGTGCTGCAATACTCAGGGTGCCCATTCTGTATGGAGAGGTAGAGAAGGTGGAGGAGAGCGCCATCACTGTGCTGTGGGATCGCATTCAGGAAGGAGCCGAGAGCACAACTGTGGACCACTGCCAGCAGCGCTTTCCCACCTACACCAGCGACGTGGCACGTGTCTGCAGGAACATGGCTGAGCGAGGGCTTCAGGTAATCAGGCTTTGAGCTATTCCGCATGTCTTTATCAGTTAACGAGTCGGATATGCAAATCTAACCAACTAACCAGTAGGGCTGGATATCCAGCTTGGCCTCGCTTCCTCAGATACAACCTGCAGGAGACATGAGGTTATTCTCAACTTCCAGGTATTTTTTTTTCTCCTTCAAACTGTTATCACAACATTGGAAGCATTAAAATGTTCCTTTACTGGCAGCAACAGATGCAAACGCATTCCAGCTTGACAATGGTTAGCCAGGTTTCCAGTGGAAAAACCTGAGTGTCCTGCACAGATCTCTGATCTCGACCCCATTGAACACCTTTGGGATGAACTAGAATGAGACTGCACTCCAGACCTCCTCACCTGTCTGTCACCAGTGTCTAACTTCACCAATGCTCTTGTTGGTGAATAAACACTAATCCCTATAGCTTTGTTCCAAATATAGTGGACAGCTTTCCCAGAAGTCTGGGGGCAATTGTAACAGGAAAGGGGGAATAAATTTCAAAATGGGATTTTTAAAAATCACTACTGACCACATAAGTATAAAATGTCAAACTTTTTTTTTTTTTTTTTTTTTTTTTACCTTACCTTGGCCGTTACTGCTCTGATATCTGCTCTGTTTTTCTACGCAACGCGGCCTTGGCACAGGCTTCATTTTACAACTAATTTGTTTACTTGCATGTTATTTTCATTTTAGCTCTGCTCTCTGTGCAAAGTTGAGTATTGCGTATTTAGAGTTAAACTCTTTCTTTCAGCAATGGCAAATGCTTTTCCTTTCGATGAATGAAGATGTCAGAAATGTACCACGTAAGAGCTTTTTGGAAAAATGTTTAAGAGAATCATCTGAGGAAAAAATAGCATTGTTTGATATACTGTGGATATCTCAGCTGTTTGCCCTGATTCCAAGGCAATATTTGGTCTACTAGCATCAAAAAACTTCACAAAAGATGCATTAAGAACGATTTACGATTAATTGTGAACCACACACGTGCTAATCTCCACACCTGTCTTTATATTGATGTGACATTCTAGGACCCGAGTTTGCGTGGGATCTTCCATTATTCTGGAAAAGAACAGATGACTAAATATGAGATGTCCTGTGCTATTGCAGAGGCGTTTAACCTGCCCAGGAGTCACCTGATACCGGTACGTCTACAGACACGTGCACACTGCATGTAATTGTACTGGGGTTTAGTTAGCATTCTGTTTGAACTGTGCTGTAATTCTCAAAAGTTAACCTACTACATTCTGATTTTTTTAGCACTCAGTACTTTTAAAAGCTGTACAAGTGTTGTACTTTTTTTAAGGCAAAGGGTTTACATACTAAACATTAGCTTTGTTTAGTTTACTGCTTTTTATAGTATTTAAAAAAAAACTGCAATTTTGACCACATATCTGCTTTACGGTACAGTAATACCAGTGTTGTAATGTAACGAAGTACAAATACTTGGTTACCGTACTTAAGTAGAAATTTCACTATTCTTATTACCAGAGTTGATAGCACAAACAAAATATTAATGCAAACAATCCATTCAATACTAAATAAAAATAACATTTATAGATTTGGTCTTTGTCTTGTGAATATTTGTTTATTAGTGACTGCATTCATTGGACACACTGTTTGTAGATAACGCACACATACATGAACTGATTTGATTCAAGACTGGCATCATTACATCATGCATAAAATTTTGGTGTCCACTTTTGCCATTTAATAATACCATAACTTTTGGCTTACTATGTAGTCATATAATATATAATATAAAACTCGTCTTGTTTTAAATTCTCACTGAGGGATAAAACCCCTAAAGATGAAACCCTAGAACCGTCCCTGCTCTTATACCTACTGAAAATCACTGAAATTTTACTTTTCACTTTTACTTCAAATACTTAAGTACATTAAATATCAGAAAATTACTTTTGATACTTAAGTACAGTAAATATCAGATACTTTAAGACTTTTACTTGAGTAATATTCTAAAAGGTGACTTTCACTTCTACCAAAGTCTTTTTCTAGTACGATACTTGTACTTTTACTCAAGTATTGCTTTCTAGTACAGTACTTTATACAACACTGAGTAAGTAATACCTTGAGATACGAGTTTAATTCGTTCCGTGACCTCTTGCTCGTATCTCAATTGCTCGTATCTTAAAGCAATTTTCCCCATTTAAATTAACTGAAATCCCATTAATCCGTTCCAGCTCGCAAAATTCCACTCAAGTTGTTTTGTTTGTGTTTTTTGAATATGAAAAATGTTCAGTACCTGTATTTATAAATGACAAATATTGTATAAAAACATACAGTAATAAAAGAGAATGTTAAAAAAAATTAAACTGGTTTTACTATAAAGTGGATTATTTACCTAAGAGATCAGACGACTTGAGCTAACGGATGATGCGCACGGAGGTTGAGGGAGGAGTAAACGGGCGGAGGAGTTAGGAGGAATTACGCTTTCACCTTCGTCCACTTACTCGCTGCTGTACACTCTTAATGCTACTTTACACTTAAATGGAACTTAACTAAACTTCACTAAAATTAACCAACTTAACTGAAATTGTTTTAACTTAACTGAACTTATTTTCTACAATTTCTGTTTTCTTTACATTCATTTTGCTTAATTTTCTTCATCGCTTTTCTTGTCACTCGTTTTTGCTTTTTTTGTCACTCTTTCCTCACTAACATCTGCAGGTCGTTTTAATAAAAACCTGTCCAAGAAGGTTTGTTTCTTCCTCCCTTTTAAAATGTTTCGGAAATGTGTAAGGCGTCATTAAACAACGCTGATGCACGACCAGTTGCAACTTTTTCTGGGTGTTTCATTTCAAGAAATTGAGAAAGTTGTTGTTGTGGGTCTTTGTTCGGCGGCGGCGACTCGGATGTTCGTATCTCAAAAATTTGTTCGTATCTCAAGGCAAAAATTAGGTCGAATCACAGCTCGTATCTCAAAAAATTCGTATGTCAATGCACTCGTATCTCGAGGTATCACTGTATATCTTTGTAAAAGACGCGAAGTCAAAAATCTGTTGCCTAAATCACCTTTTTACATTTTTGTTCACTATACGTAAGTAATCTGAGTTTGTGTGTTTGTGTTGTGTGTAGTTGACGGAGCAGCCTGCTGGAGCCGGAGCTCAGAGACCGCAGAACGCACAGCTGGAATGTTCTCGTTTGGAGCTGCTTGGGCTGAGCGTGGACCCGACTCCATTTAAAACAGCAATTAGAAACTGTCTCTGGCCATTCCTCCACGATAAACGCTGGAGACAGACCGTCTTTCACTGAGCGACAAAGCATACATTCCTGATTGGTCAGAAAATCGCGCCAATCTGTTTACAAGTGAAACAGATTTGGTTGATTAAAGTGATATTAACACGTACAGCAATTCATTTATTATTTTGTCCTTCTTTACATGTTGCACTAAAGGGAATAGTATTGGTGCTCAAGGCAGTTGTGGATAATTTGTGCATTCTTATAGAACTGCTTGATTAGTCTGTATTGCAGTTACAGTGTTGTCAATTTTGTTGTCTTCGGTGTGACAATTTCCAGAAAATGTGAAAAAATAAATAAATAAGAGAAAAACATTCTGCTTTAAATATCTGATCCTTTGTTTTTACATTTAAATTGCAGATTTACATTTACAGCATTCGGCAGACGCCCTTATCCAGAGTTACACAGAAAAGTGCTCTGAAATCTCTATGAAAACATTAACACTGGTTAAAACATCAGCCTAAAACTCTATTGGGAGGAAATATAGCACAATTTTTTTTATAAATACATAAAACAAACGGAAAATAAGTGCTATTTGAAGTGTTTCAGGAAGAGGTAGGTCTTCACCC
Organism: Tachysurus fulvidraco; assembly: GCF_022655615.1. Lineage (NCBI taxonomy): Eukaryota > Metazoa > Chordata > Actinopteri > Siluriformes > Bagridae > Tachysurus > Tachysurus fulvidraco. The sequence goes on from NC_062538.1 coordinate 4,022,831, forward strand.
GGTGTTTGAACACAGCCAGTGACTCATCTAGGGGAAGTTTATTCCACCACCTCGGTGCCACAACAGAAAAAAGTCTTTATGTATACCTACCTCTTACCCTGAGAGATGGTGGAACCAGTCGAGCAGTGCTGGTAGCTCTGAGGAAGCTGGTCCGTTGGCTTTGTAAACAAACATGAGTGTTTTGAATCTGATATGTAATATGGAAGCCAGTGGATGGAACACAGCAGTGGGGTGGTGTGGGAGAACTTAGGGAGGTTGAAAACAAGTTGCACTGCATGATTTTAAGACCATTTGCAGAAGATGAATTGCGCTCAGATGTAGACCTGCCAGCAGTGATCTGCAGTAGTCTAGTCTCCCAATGAAAAGAGACTAAACAAGCTCCAGAGCAGCCTGTATGGCTAAAAACTGGCTGAATCCTTCTAATGTTATAGAGAAGAAACCTACACAAACAGGGCACATTAGCAACATGTTTGAAAAAGGACAGTTGATTGTCCATGGTTACCCCTGTGGTTGCGAGCTGTGACCGAAGACGAGATCATAGAGTTGTGCAGGGAAACTAAGGTCAAGTGACGGGGCAGATGAATGCACCAAATTTAAAATTTAACCACTGCACTGAAACACAGAACCGATCAAGATTTATTAAACATTTATTTCATGTTTTTGCATCACAAGCTTATGATGAAGTATATATGATGAATCCCTGATAGAGAAATATGTGTACTGTTCATTCATTCATTCATTCATTCATTCATCTTCAGTAATTGCGTTATCCTGCTCAGCTGGATCCAAAGCACATCACAGGAACACTGCGCCGATGCAAGGTATCATGCCTGCACACTGAGAGGTGATTTGTTATAACTAATCCACTGGATAGATTTTGGGAGGATGAAAGTGATTGCAACACGTTGGGAACTCCACATAGAGTAAGCTGTGCTTTGGGTCAAACCGTGATGTGGAAACAATACTTGCTATAATGTGTTGTCCACAAGCTACTGGGAAGTGTGACAAACATCTTCCAAAATTCACCAAACTGTTTGTGTTACCTGAGGCCAGATGTAGTGATATAATCTCTGGTGAATGCATAGAAAGGCACTTGTGATAAAGCATTGATGTAGATGATTGGTGATTGGTAAATGGTAAGGCACACAAGCGTGATTGATAAAGGGTTGACAAGTGAGATACAGGTTGCTCATTGGACCTCTGGCCATCAAGATACAAACTGTGAGCCTGAGCAAGGCCACGGTGGATCTGAAGCGTATACCAAGAACCGGCAGGAATAAATGTTTTATGGCATCAAGGTTTTATGGCATTTTATAAAATAATGAATTTATCATAAATTCTGGGTAATTAAATCTCAGAAAAACAAGGCTACTAACCAACAGCACTGCATTGTATAATTAAATATGTTTTGTTTAATTCAAATATTATTTGGAATGTTTTATGTCATACATTTTCTTTGGTGGTGGGGGTGGGGTGGTGTTGGGGGCAAGTAGAGATGCACTGTATACAAGGGGGGCCGCACGCCAAATGTTATCACACGATGACTGACATTTTGTCACATTAAACATCTCTCTCCTAATAGGCTTAATAATTTTATTAGCACTAAATAAATTGCATTGCATCGTCAATGTTATAGGTCACTTTTAAAATCATGTCATATTTGATATCTTGGCCATGGATGCATTAATCATTGCATCTGTTTTTCAAAGATGTCAACTAAAAGGCAACTAAGCATTCTCTCATTCGCCATGAGAGGAAAGCCCCCTAAAAAGGCCAGGTTGCAGGATGCTGGCCCAGAGGAGGTGGTAAAAAGGGTAGGCCCATTGTTGTGTTTGGGTGGAGGGTTGGAGATGTCACTCTGGCCTGTCTTCAAAACTTGAGAGCCTTGGTAACATCATGATAAATGTCAAAGATGAAATCATAGATATAAAAGCAAAATAATAAAAGCCAGTTGATTCAATCTCTTGTCTATTTATACCAGTTCTTCCCAAGTTTCCCTGTAAATAATAAAATGCCCCAAGCCCTCCATTTATCCATCACTGTTACACAATCATCCTCTATTTGGTGAAGTGACGTAGTATCGATTGTCAGGGTTGCCAGGTTGAGTCGGAATTTTTCATCTTTCGAAATAATCACGATTTTAAATGATCATATACTACAATCTTAATTGATCTTCGACAAGACGTAGCGTTTATTTCCCCCCAACGCGATACGACCTCAAAACACTGCAATTGGGCGGATCGGCACACAATCTGGCAACACTTTCGAGGGTCAGCTGATAAAGTGTTGTCAGAACTTTCCAATAACGACGAAGGCACCGCGGCAACCGTGGCGTCATTAGTACGCGCTGTTGGCCGAGAGAAACAGTTCAGCGTTTGACTCAGCATACGGAATTTTAAACCTTTAATAGCAATAAAACATTATATCTAGGATCAAGCGAACGCTGCACGCAGGAACGCGCTCGTGAAGCTCCATCAACGACATCTGACACCGCTATCTTCGGTTAAACAACCAAAGGTAATCCTTTTTTCTCAACTCTCATATCTCTTAAATATCTCTTTCATTAGAAAATGTCTATCTACGTGTTTTTATTTTAAAATCTTTGTGTTCATGTAATTTAACGCTCCTTTTTTAACGCCTCGCATATTATGTGATTCGTTGTACGTTTTTCTCAGAGCATCCCCCGGGTCCTATGTACCATCATGTTCCAGGACCAATTTTTTAACCAATTTTTGAACAGCATGCAAAATTTAAAATTATACTTAAGTGTAAAATTATTTAGAATATGAATGTGGTGTTGTTTATAAATTCGATAAGACTTGTCTGACTTCACTACTCTAACATCTGCTTTTTGTTGTGAGTGACAACACACGTTTCCATGCACCTGAACATGGTGCGTTCACTGGCACACAAAGTTCATGAGTTTCCATTAGTTCTTAAACAATAATGATACCATATAGATTTAAACTGAAATAACCTTTAATGTTATACACATGAATAACATTGTGATGGCACAGGTGGAAGCCACGGTGCTTCCATCTTCCACTAGTCTTATATTTATTAAAAAAATGTGCAATAATCTTATTTATTTTAATCTAATTTATTTGTTACCACCTCCATCCTAGTACATCCCTGCATCTTATTCTATTTTATTCTATTCTATTCCATTCTATCACCTATAGCTAATATGTTATTAAATTATACCAAAACAAATTCCTTGTATGCGCAATCATACTTGGCAATAAAGCTTCCTCTGATTCTGATTCAGATTCAGAACCTTTCAAGTGTAAACAGAATTCATTTATTTTGAACATGTGAAAGAGATTTGTGTGTTAATTTGTATTCTATGGTATGGACATGAGTCATACAAACGCTCCAGTGTTGTTTGTGTCTACTGTGTGCACACACACCATTAAGTGGTTCTTTAGTTAATAATTCACCATTATGGAACTGCTCAGTGTGATTTCTATCTAGACTAAGTATTGCCCTGAATTCAATTTGCTAAGTGAAAGCTATGTTGTCGTATGTTAACAGTACTTCCTGACATCTCTATCCGGGTTTGAGACGCATAATACAATGATTCTCTGTCATAAGGATTTATACACACTGATTGAGTTTATCGCCAGAAAAGGCATGTGTTTGTCATTAAAATTGGCATGTATAGAAAATGGATACATCACCATTATGTGAAGCAAAATCCCTGGATTTATCATCTTTACCATAATCATTGCCCAGAAAAATAAATAAATAAAATGTTAAGTCTGAATTTTTAATGGAGCTTTTAATAAAGTGTTTAAACGTGAATGATGATCAAATCCCTAAATACAGATTTGATGGAAAGGTGAAGAATATGGGGAAAACCGTGATGTTACATGCGCTCGATACTTAGTACGTGACCAGCGTACACATCTGTGTAACATTTCTGCTAGTTATGATGCACTAATCTTAAGTTTCTGCCAGTCTTTAACAGCTAGGTTAGTTGCACTTATCTAAATATACGGTTCGGTACAGTAATTATGCCATAGTTATATGGTTGATGTCTTCCATTTTGACTCTTATCTGTCACTTCACTTCATGGTGCAAACATGGCGGATGATTGTGACTGATTAAATACTGTGATTGTCCAGTTTTCACTGGGAATCCTGAATTCTTTTCATCTTTGACCCAATTTACATAAAGTCTGCATTTAAAAAAAAATGTATTTAGGGTTTTAAACATAACCTAAAATATTGACGTCCATGCTTTAACAACAAAATGACAACAAATAAAATACTCCCTCCGCTTCCGAGTTTTATACACCTCTTTATCTAAAAGTCCAAACCAGTTATTAACAACTAAACCTAAATTAGGTTTATTATAATAATATCAGTGAGATCTCTGACCTTTGCGCTCTTATTAATGTTGTTCAAACTATGTTGTAAATGAATACAGATAAAAGGTTGTTCAGGAATATGACCCCAGCGCTCCTTGGTGCACTTCCTCCTAGAAACAATGTGGCTTTGAAGAAATCTTTCAGCTTTGTTTGCATTTTCATCTAATCTCTATGTAGTAAAATTAAACAGACAAGAATTTCAAGACTGAGAAATGAATTGGAAACCTGTTTACTTTTGCTGGTAGTGTTTGGACAGTCATTAAACCTTTATGCAAAACGCATTTCTTTCTAATGCTTTCATAAATATCCTGTTGAAAAGCAGGTCTGTTCGAAGACGAAGGTAAAGAAAAGAGGTTATGTGGTGGTGGGGGGAAGAAAACACGATATGCTGTAGTACTGTACCTTGTCTTGATATTTAATATATGAAAATACCTGAAAATGACTTGACCATTTTCCTCCAGTGTCTGAAATTTGGATAAACATACCAGATCTGTTCTTCTGTATACGTGACATTGTCTCTTGTTTGTCTCGTTTATTTTTAGACATTCAAAGCCTTCGTTTTTTGGACATTAACGCTTTTAAATCACATTACATTTAAATGTCCGTTGACTCTCCAACAACCCTTAACCTTGCTATGAGTCACTTACTTGTTTGCTCTCAGTATAGGGTAACATTTTGAAATTCTTCTGTGTGCAATCAGTTATGACAATGTTATCACATGTGAATGTTTGTGACTAATGAGTCATTTCTAGGTTTGCGTTCTAGTAGTTTCTGTCTGTTAGCTTTATCTACTAGGCACTAGGCTGTACAAGGCTGACTGGCATTGTCAGAAGGGAGAGGTTACAGGACACTTGACGTCAGCAGCGGATGTCGTCCTTCGGTTTCTGAGATCGTGTGTATTCGGATCTAATAAAAGCCAACTATTGACGAAGCAATGTTGCTGTTCCTTTGTTCCAGGTGACTGCTTCTACTTGAAGATGAGCTACGATCAGCCTCCACCGTACACAGGCCCAGGTGCCCCTGCCCCAGGTTACCCTGCTGCCAGTGCCCCGGGGTACCCTCATGCCAGTGCCCCAGGTTACCCTGCTGCCAGTGCCCCGGGTTACCCTCCTCAGGGTTTCCCGCCTCAAGGCTACCCTACTCCGGGCTTTCCACCCGGTCCTGAGCAAGGACCGTACCCTAATTATAATGCTGCACCACCGGGGTCATACCCCAACCAGCCTGGCTATCAGGGATATCCAATGCCTTCTCAACCAGGGTACGGAGGCCCGGTGTATGGCGAGGCTCCCAAAAACACAGGTGAGCCATATCGCTATCAAAACGATAACTTAATAGAACAACTATGAAGTAAAATGCATGACGGCTACAAAGAAGTTTTTTTTTTCCTCAAGCGAGTCTCCAGTAAAAATGTAAGTGTATGGTGATCGGAAAGACACTGAATTTCTGGAGAAGAGGGAAAAAAAGAGTAAATACCATTTACACATGCTGTATCTTAAGTGACAGTATTGGCCAATTTTCACAGAGAATGTGCTGTTATTGATGAACTGTTACATAAAAACAGCCCCCGGAGTGGTAACTGCTCTGCTTTCTGCTCTGTTAATTATTCCTATAATGACTTCTCTTATTATGTTTATTCCATCGCTTTAGTCTTTGGACGTGATATAAGTCAGGCTGAATACTGGCATTGAGCTCAATCATACTACGCAGATGTCAGGCTTTTATGCTAGTGACCTGAAGCATGTAATTGAATTCTGAAAAATCTTTGAAAGAAAAATCACAAATACAAGAATCAATGTAAATGAAACGCAAATTTAAAAGAAAGTATTATTGTCTGATCTTTTGTGAACGAGTTTATTTTAGAATCGTCTTGTGGGAGAATATAGAATGCTAAAAGTAGCTTTGCTGCTCATTGTAATGTATAATATGCATCTCGTGGCTTGTGGCTTTCAATGGCTGGAGTAAGCTGCTTAGGTTCTGCTTCTCACACACACACACACACACACACACACACAGAGAAGTGGAACTTTTTATTTGTGAAATACACACACACACACACACACACACACACACACACACACACACACACACACACACACACACACACACACACACACACACACAGAGAAGTGGAACTTTTTATTTGTGAAATACACACACACAGAAGTGAAACTTTTTATTTGTGAAATAAACTCCACTTCCCCTCAGGAATGATTTTTCCAGTCACAGGGTCATTTTACTAAATTTTTTTCACTGAGAATTTTACTGCAGTAATTAAATAAGACTTTCTATTTCCCATGAACCCACCGCTGCTCTATATTACGATTATGGTCATTTTAAAACTCGGCTGAAAAAAATATCTGGAAATATCGTGCGTCATTGTTGCGCATCATTTTTGTAATTGAATCACCGGGATGTGTGTTAAACCTCTGTTTCTACAGTGTACGTGGTGGAACAAGGTCGGCGGGACGAGTCGGGGGAGCAGGCGTGTCTGACCGCGTGCTGGACGGCCCTGTGTTGCTGCTGTCTCTGGGACATGTTGACCTAATCTGTCTGTAGCCGAGCCCTCATGTGTAAAGACCTTTCCCTCTCTGTATTTATGTATGACTACTGCAAAGACAACGATCCAGTGAAAGAAAGAGCGATGTCCGTTTCGTTCAGGGATTTTACATGTTCCTGTTTAGATTACTTTTTTTCACAACTTCAATAAATTCAATGCTATGCACTGACACGTTTCTAGAAATGCAATCGTAGCTCCAGGCATATGTCAGCTGAGCTGTTTTTATTTTTATTTTACGCTAGACTTAAACTAGGTACTAATGACCGTCGTCGATGAATGCACGTTTCTGTTCGGTTTAAAACCAACGAGGAGGAAAATTTTTATGGTTAAAAGTCACGATTTTTGAGCTTTTAGAGTATAATTATAATTTAACCTTATTTTGATTTCAGTCATGTTTCCTGTAATGTTGGACTGTTGAATGTATGATGCACATTGTAGATTGGACCTTCACAAGTGCACACTGGAGGTCTGTATAGGTGTCTGTCCTGACAACCGAATTAAACACACCAATGTCCAAATAACCCTGAGTGTCTTCTAGTCTCACTGAGGATTTCAAACGATATTTAGATGCTATAAATGAGTATTGTAATGTAATGCATGATCAGACGACTATATATACTATGAATTTCTTACAATCACACAAAAAAAAGATTTGTAACTTAAAGTAGTTGAACACGTTTCTTTCTTTCTCCGTCACGTTGGTGCGAAATACACTTTTTTGCGTCTTCAGCCGTGTTCTCTGTTGCATCGTGTTGTGTTTTGTACGCTCTTGCATAATCCGCTTTCAAGCAAACACCATTATTACTTCCCCAGAGTGATTAAAGGGCACAGTACTCAAGTGTCAGTCCCCTTCTCCCCAGTGGTGTTACACTCAGCTCACTAAATAGTTCCTATGTGTAAACTTATCCTTTGCCACTTCATGCTATTTAAAGCTGTAGCACAAATCAAACAGGAGGTTCAGGAAACCTGTCCATTTGCTTACAAAAAGGCTTTCACATGGGTGCGGTTTCTAATGCAATGAAAAATTCATGAGTGCTTGAGCGTTTTCAGTGTGAATTCATTCAGCTTGTTCTAATATTTATTTTTTTTATCATTGCCTGGTTTTAATGTTTAGACGTATATCAGTGTTGACCACAGCAACCGAAAATCTTACTGGTCAATATTCACCATGTATACGCTCAGCACTTCAATAGGAACGTCTGTACCCGTGTTCATTCATGTAATGATCAAATCCGACAGGAAATCCTGCATATAAAGATTGAGAGATTCAGTTGATGGTTCACATCAAACGTAATCATCAGTGTGAGAAGAAAATGTGGCACGGTTGTTGTACCACTTGAGCAGTTTTGAGTACTTCAGTATCTTCTGGGATTTTCACACAGAACAGTGTCTGAGAGTTTAAAGTGAATGGTGTGAAAAACGAAAAACAAACAGCGTGTGGGTGAAATCGGCACTTCGACGATTGAAGAGCAAGGATGCTGACAGGATGGCTACAGTAACAAAACCACACATCTGATTACAACTCTCATCACCTGGTCTTTTAACAAAATCAGCTCTCCATTTTTGTGCCTACTGTAGCCTCAGAGTCCTGTTATTGACTGACTTAAGCAGATCCTGATGTGATCATCTGCTTTTGCAGCCCTAAGCTTAAAGTGTGCATTCGGAGAAGCTTTTCTGCTTACCACAGCTTTAAAGAATGATGATTGGTCCGTTGCTTTTGTCTCTAAAACAGGAAACGTTTGATGAGTGACCTCTAAGATCTAATTAAAATATAAAAATATTATTACAATACACTGCATTTTACAACATTTACATTTTACATACAGTTAGCATTGTGCACTTATGCTAACTGTTCCACATGTTTATATGCTCTGATAAGATGATTCATTTCATTTCATTCTGGTGGCCGGATAAGAGCCTAAACTAATATACTGGATAATCTTGAGTTCATAGAGTACTCGGTATCAGAGTAGCAGATCCCAAACATCTGAGAGTTGAATAAACGCTGAACCGAGGCTTCCACGAAGCATTTAAATGGAGTAACACTGTAAGAGATCTACACGTCTACAAAAACACACCACCTTATGCACCTTAAAGAGCCGACATGATGCTGTCCTAAAACACGGCAAGAATTTCATCAATAAATGACTAATAATTACTCCAAGCTGAATTCTATGTCCATGTAACATGAAGTCCTGTCTTGCTGTGAACCGTATTTATCATGTATTAGTAATAATTCTGACAACCTAAAAGGTTCAACAATCAGCACAGTATGAAGAAAATTAAGAAACAATGATATAACAATGACAATAATAATTTATAAAGATGTTCCTTTAAATTGACAGTAACGTGAATATTTGTCTATTCTCTTTTTAATGCCACACCCCCTTTATGGTTTAGTGCTGTGATTGGACAGTGAGTACTGTCAATTTACTTTGAACACTTATGAAAGTAAAATGCAGCCGCAATTAGTCAGCTTTCAAGTGTTTGAACCCTTACTGAACATTCATTCATTCATTTTCTACCGCTTATCCGAACTTCTCAGCACACGCTAAATAAAAGCAATGCAATAAAATGCTTTTTTTTTTTTTTTTTCCAATGGTACTTTTTCATGTCGCTAATAAACAGCCATACCATCTGTATTGTATACTATATTACTTCACTGGCTTGATTCCTTTTCCCTCTGGCATGGAATTTTCTCCATATTCCGTAGTCTACCATTTTTTGACGTAAGTATTTACTGCAACCTATAATTGCTGGATCTATTTTAGGTTTTAAGCCAAGAGCCACAAAATACGTTCCTGAAATTACACCAAAATAGTATGAGCCCACTCTCAGTGAACATGGTGCCATGCCCTTTCCTGTGTTTAGAGTCTTTTTAGGGCAATTAAAATAGCTTTGTTTATAATATTAGTCATTCGAAACATTTCCACTGGTGTCCCACAGGGCTCAGTACTTGGTCCTCTGCTTTTCTCTCTGTACACTCTATATACTCTCTTGGTGAAGTTATTTCCTCACATGAATTCTCTTACCACTGCTTTGCTGATGACACCCAACTCTTACTCTCCTTCCTGCCCACAAATACCACAGCTTCTGCTTAGATCTCAGAATGTCAAAACCTCGAAACCTCGGGGTAACAATGGACAATCAACTGTCCTTTTCCTGTTGCTAATGTTACACTCATGTCAGTTTCTTCTCTACAACATCAGAAGGATTCAGCCATTTCTTTCCACCAAAGGCTGCCCAGGTACTTGTTTAGTCTCTTGTCATTTCAAGACCGGACTACTGCAACTCTCCGCTGGCAGGTCTACCTATGTAGGTAATATGTCATTTGCAAATGATCTAAAATATAGCGGTGCAACTTGTTTTCAACCTGCCTTAGATCTCTCACACCACCTCACTGCTGTGTTCCCTCCACTTCTTCCAGTAGCTGCATGGATCAGATTCAAAACACTGATGGAACGAACTTCCCAAGATGTCTGAAACAGTCGGGTCACTGGCTAACTTTATACGACGGGTGAAGTCCTACCTCTTCCTGAAACACTTATCTGTTATGTGTATGTTTAAAAAAAAACAGTTTTAGGTTGATGGTATCCTAAGTCTGTAACCTAGTGAACCAGTGTTAAAGTATTCATTGTTAGAGACTTAATATCACTTTTGTACATTGGTCCGGATAAGGGTGTCTGCCAAATACCAAAAAAAAAAAAAACCCAGTACAATCCAGGGAACTCTGAATGAAAGGTAAGAGAATTCATGCATTATTAGTCACTAACTAATTTTTGAGCACCATGCACATACAATCATTCACACCTAGGGGAAATTTAGTGTAGTAAATCTGCCTGCATGCATGTTTTGGATGGTGGAATAAGAGAATCTTGATGGAATCCATGTGACAACGGGGAGGCCGTGTGAAACCCCACACCGACAGTAACCTTGACACTGGAGCTTTTAGGTGATATATTACCATATCTATAAAATAATATAAATGTTAATGAACCATTAACATCAGTCTTAAGAAAAGCTTATGTAGGATATGTGACCATGTTATATGGCTTATATGAATATTTTAATAAACACTAAATGGTCTACAGGCATATGTGGGTTTCCCCACACTGCTGCCACAAAGTTTGAAGCACAGAGTTTAGAACAAAAGCTTTGACATCAAGTTACAACTGGAACAAAGTGTCTGTTCCAACATAAAAATTCCCCCCATGAAAGCTCCATGAACACATACTATGCCAAAGTTGACGTAGAAGAACTCCTTCTTCTTCTTCCTTCATTCACTACCGCTTATCCGAACTTCTCGGGTCACGGGAAGCCTGTGCCTATCTCAGGCGTCATCGGGCATTGAGGCAGGATACACCCTGGACGGAGTGCCAACCCATCGCAGGGCACACACACACACACACTCTCATTCACTCACACACTCCGGACAATTTTCCAGAGATGCCAATCAACCTACCATGCATGTCTTTGGTCCGGGGGAGGAAACCGGAGTACCCGGAGGAAACCCCCGAGGCACAGGGAGAACATGCAAACTCCACACACACAAGGCGGAGTCGGGAATCGAACCCCCAACCCTGGAGGTGTGAGGCGAACGTGCTAACCACTAAGCCACAGTGCCCCCTTAGAAGAACTCCTCGGGGGTAAAAATTGAACATTAGAGACTAAACAAGTGACTAACATTGGCTAAATGAACATCGTTTTACTTTTTGTTTTTCACGCTTTTTACGTTTTTAAGTATTTTACGTGTATCTATCATATATGACAGAATGCTCTCTCTCTCTCTCTCTCTCTCTCTCTCTCTCTCTCTCTCTCTCTCTCTCTCTCTCTCTCTCTCTCTCTCTCACTCACCCTTGACTTATTAACCTAGGCATTTTAGCTAAGCATTACCTATAAAGTTTAACTTTTACCTGAGATTGAGGCTTGGGAATGTGACCCTGTGATGCAGGGTCTTATGGGTGATCCGCCATTTTGCTAGGGTTACTCAGTTAGCTAGTCAGCCAGCCAAGATTTCATAAAGGACTTCTGGTATTCATGTCAATTTGGTGGACATTGTGGTTGTGTTGCCACAGCAACAAGGGATAGCCCTTCTAAAAATCTACAATGGAGTGTCATTTGAGGATTTACTGTGCATTCACCCTCCTTCTAGCAATACACTGTTGCTAAGCATCAGTTAGCAGTTCACTTGCCACAAGTCTTTTATTCATTTTCAAATGTACGTATTTACTGATTAAAACACACACACACACACACACACACACACACACACACACACACACACACACACACACACACACACAGCTATATATTACATATAATCACACACCCAACACCGTACAATCATATTCTCAACTGTGCATAACTGGTTCTTTAATTGGATGTAATTAAGAACATAAACTTACAAAATACATTTATTTGGCTCTGATGAGAGGAAAAGCACAATTAAAGTGTAAAAATGGAATGGTTTATTTCCAAATTCCCAAAGACCATCTCTGTCCCTTAGTGTCCGAGCGTATTTTTACATTTGCCATAAATCTTGACGTTTACTGTATTTCACAGGCAGAGAGAAGAGATTCTGGTACAGCAACAATAAGAGAACTCAATTAGAAAAACCTTACAATGTCACATGAACTGTTTATCGTGGATCTTCCTTGACATGGATTTCCCCCCCCAAAAGATAAAGTCACTTCCTTAAATAAATGTACACGCTGGGTTTTAATCCCGTCCTCCTACTCACTGACAGTTTTACATATAGTATAAGATTAATATGTATTTCACAGTTTCAAAGACATAATTTAAAGTATAAACAAAAGACACAATATATTACTTTTCTATAATTTCTTTGCTTGGCTGCAAATTAAAATAAAAGAAAAATCTTAATGGAGTTTTACATATTATACAAAGGGTAAATAAAAAGATCAATCTTTATGGAGATTCATGCTCGGCAGCGAAAATCTCCTCGTGATTGTCTTATAGTGCAAATGTAAAAGGACAGAGATCTCAAGACTCGCTTGACGTGTACTCCAATGAGTACCGCAACTGTCTTCTAGTACAAGTCAAATCCTGTGGGAAAGGACAAGAGACTGAAATGAGACACGTGTCAAAGTTCCTTTTGCAGAAATCTTCAGAAGGAATCCAGTGGCGTTTATCATCCACAGCTTTAATACATATACTGGCAAGTGATGGCTTAAGTGACAATCATATTTTGAGGCCTGAGACAGTGACTCACTTTCTGCTTGTTTGTTATCTGCTTCCTGTTCTCGAAAGGTACCTTCATATGGATGTTAGGCTTGCCATCACTAAGCCCAAAATGGTCTAAAAAGCTGTGACATTTCTTAAAAAGTCTAACATTTTCTTACAAAAAAAAAAAAAAAAACCCAACAAGTTTTACAAGTCTTTATCCAATCCAATTTTGGCTGCATGCTGTAGCTTCTCCAAGGTGGTTGAAGTCTTTGTGGAAACTGCTGGCAGCTCTTTCTGGATTTGGTTCCTCTGTCCGTGGGAGATGAGGAAATGATTGCTGCAGCAGCCTGGTTCTGTTACCTCTTTCCCATCTCATTCTGTTTGAGGAACTGGATGTTAGCCCTGCTGTCTGCTAGTTCAGGATACTGCTCCACCGGGAGTATGTAGTAGCCCTCATAGCCTGGGACTTTCCCAACTGCTAGGAGCTGCTGCTTCTCACTTTCACTCCATGCTCGGCTCACATCCCTGCCCTCTTGTACCTGGTGCTGCTCCATGGCCCAGGCTCGAGCCACCGCCCTCTGCTGCGCTTGCTCCAGCACACGAGATCGCTCTTTTTCCAGTAGCTCGATGCCAAGTCCGTATCGAACGCTAAACACTAATGCCGGAGTGTGAATCTCCACAGTGACACCACGGCGTGACCGGCCGCTTACCGTCACGTTGACTCCGCTCTCCAGTGTCCTGTGCCCACCACTGATCCCCAGGGCCAAGAGGTCACCATCAGGTAGCCCAAGCTTCACAAAGAAGTGCCAGTCACGCCTTTCTATGGTGTAGTGCATGCCTTCAAGGTAGATGGCGCCAGTGAGCACCTGTGCAATCTTGCGGCTGCCCTCGGTGGCCGCACTTGTCACGGATGCCATAATGTGCCCCTCCCTGATAGCCAGCATCATGCCTTTTCCCACAACGGGTGTGCTGGTGCCAAACCAGTAGCCAGGCTTGTCTCGTTTAACACGCCAATGTTTGTTGAGCTGCCTTCCCTCCAGGGCCATAAATGCCTTGTTGTGTCTCTCCACTGAATGCTGCACTCCCGTGAACAGCTGTGAACGTCAAAGTGCATATGTTAAAGAGAAAATAGTATCAGCTCTATGATCAGGTCATTTCAAGTTCAAAATCAACTGGAGCACATGGTATTTACACAGGACTGTAAAGTAAACATACCTGGGCATTGTCACAGTCCTGACTGGCAAGCAATTCATATGGTGGGTCAACAAAATATAATGGATGCCTAGGGAACCCAGGTATGATGTTGCTGAGCTGGAAACCAAACATGACCAGCCAGCTCTTCACGTCTAAAGAGGGATCACAGCAAGAGGATAAATAATCATAGCTGTTTTTCAGCAGCCTATTAATGTGATTATAGCATGTTTATAGCATGCGATATGGCAGACATTTACATTACATCACAATTATAATATTTTGGTTTGCTAACCAAGTGGCAGCTAATTCTGCGCAGATTGGGTGACAACGAAGTGTTAAATGTTATGAAATTACCGATGATACCTTCAAATATCTCTGCATTATTTAATGTCATTTAACATAACATCACAACACTGCCATAGTTTGTCTGGTGTTTTGGTAAACTCCTTACCTGTCACATAGTTCTTAACGTCAATCATGTCACTGAGGGGATTATTGTTCTTGAACATGTATAAGTTGAATGGTGCTGGCTCTTTGCCTATCCTCGCCCAGAGCGTGTGGTCAGGTGAGGTCCAGCGGCCTGCTAAAACATCATAGTCTTTTTGGGTAAAGTGCACCAGCTTCGTTAGAGGGTCATACAGTCCTCCATGGAAGCCAAGCACAAGCTGGAAATCTGGGTTGGAGTCATGGTATATCTCGCCATACGCTGTGTACTGCAGCTGCTTAACCATTTGCCCATTGCTGCTAAAGACAGCCAGTGGAGTACCCGTGTTGTCTGAAGCAATATAGTACTCCTCGCCGCCATTCACCTCCATGGCGAACAGGTGGCCCTGGAGGTCGTAGTAGAAGGAAGTGATCTCAGCCCTAGAATGGTTATAGATGTGGCTGACCCGGCTTGGGTGATTGAGGTCAGCATAGAAGTATTGCTGGTGCTCACCAGCTGACGTGCGACGTGACACACGGCGCCCGAGGCCATCATAGTGATACTGAACGCTCCAGCCATCCGCTGTATGGCTATAAGCTCGCACTAACAAGCCTTTGGAATTGTACTCAAAGAAATCAGAGCCCCTCTGGCTGAGAAAACCATCTTCATCCAGCTTGTACTGCATGTCCCCAAGGCGTGTGATGCGGTCACGCAGGTCATAGCGCAGTGGCAGCAGCCGGGCACTGTTTCCAGGGTTCAGCAAGTGCAAGTTGCCATTCAGGTCATAGCTATAGCGCCACATGGACCAATCATTTACCTTAACGCCAACAAGCTGCCCATCACCGTCATACTCATAGCGATACTGTGTAGTGTTGGCATACGGCCCGATTTTAAGCTCACGCTTGATCACACGCCCCATGCTGTCATACTGCACCGTCATCCAGTACATAAGAGAGCGAAAGATCTCGTACTGCACCTCTTTTATGCGCCCATGAGCATCGAAGTGTTTGCTGAGTGTCATCACGGCTGTGGTGATGATTTGGTTAATGTCATAGTAGATGATGCCAAATTTGCCAAAGTGCTCTACCTTGCCGGAGATCTCATCATAGCGGTAAAGATCCACAGGAAGCGGAGTCTCTCCGATCACCGGCTTTATGCTGGCCACACGGAAACTGTTGTCGTGGTATGTGTAATCGAAGCGGGCATTGACCATCCCCTCCTCTGAGAAGCGGTACATCTGTTTGTCCACCAAGGGGCCGAGCTTGCGGTAGCGGATGGTACAGGAGAAGCCACCACTTTGCAAATTCACCATTTTGAGGACCCCAGCTGTTTCGTCGTAGCCGAAAGTAACTGCAGTTGAGTCGTATAGTACTTCGGAGAGCTTGGCTAGTTTTCCATACTTGTAAAGCACACGACGACCTGTTCCCAGGTAGAAAGTGGCCCGAGGAAGGCCATCCTCACTGAAGTCATGGATGATTGTGGCATTGCTTTCGGGAGGGTTGTAGATGTTACGGATGTAGCCTACAGAGACATGGGTGGACATGGTGTGTCTGGCCATGCTGGGCATGGTGACCGCTGTAAGCCTACCAGAGCTATCGAAATCAAAGACGTACTGCTTCTGACTCTGCTGCAGCAGCAGCACCATGGACTGTGCACAGAGAAACAAGGCAAGAAATCACACTCTCATTAATATTTCATATTAAAGTCAGACACATTTTATGCAACATAATACATTTTCTATAACCAGACAAATCTAGTCCAAGCATAACTCACCTTATCAACATAGCTGAAGCTCCACACTTTCCCATCCACAAAGGTGCGGGATAGGATGCGTCCAAAAGTGTCAAACTCACTCTTCTCACTCATGCTGCCCCTCTGTAAGCCCACCAGACGGCCAGTGGGTGAGTAGGACACGTTGACCAGTGCCAGACTGCTACTGGGGAGCCAGGTGGCAGGCCGGCCCTGAGCGTCGTAAATGATGCGTAGCGTGAACTTGCGGTGATCGTCATACACCTTCTCTGTTCTCGTGTTGCGGTCGTAATCGATGGAAAGCAGATTCCTGCCATGAGCCTGGGGAATTTTTAAAGAATCGTGTGTTAGGGTGATTACTATTTCCAACTTAGTGTGATTATTGTTACAGTTGTACTCATGCTACCGTTTCCATTTTTACTATAATACAGATCTGATCAGAACTGAAACTCAACATTAATCTAATGTGGACATTTTCTCAGTAACCAAGGAACCAAGCTTCTGTTGCCATGATAAGCAAAATCTCAGGTATAATAGCGATGTACAAGTTGAGTTCTCTTGTCCGGCTGTAGGAAATACAGTATGGCTATAAAGAGTTTAATGTTCGTATCAGACTTGTGAACAAAACCTGTACAAAATCTGTACCTGCTAAAATATTACACCGATATTCTAAAATTTTAGCATACTATATTAGCATACATTCTATTTACAAGAAATACATACAGCAAATTTAAGGTAATTGACTAAAAGCTCAAGCTTACGCGTAGTTTTCTTCCGAACACAGTGATTTTGCCTTTGGTCAACTCTTTCCTCATCCTCCACTCAATAGAGTTGAGTCCACTGTCTGTCGGCAGAGAAATGTTGCGCCTCCCAATAGTCGGCGTGACCGAGCCTGCCAGGACATGAGGTTCAGTGTGGAAGCTGAGTCCCATGCCGTTGGCATATGAGACCCTCAGGGTGCCATTGTAGTACATCTGATAGCTATTGCGAACTTGATCTGTGAGAAGGCAACGGGGGAGATATTAGAGCTATTCAGCGAGGAGCAAGACACCAAGCTGCATTTTATTTTCCAGAAAGCTTTAGATTTGTTTTGATTCTACACATTACGGTAAAATGTCATTCGGGCCAGGTTATACAGTATGTGCAACAGAAAAAAAATGGACTGATGTTGAGGATTGCTGAGAATAACAAGTTTTAGCACAAATGCCTTCGGTTCCATTTACACGCTGTAATTGCATCAGCTGGCACTCTCTACAGACGGGCACGCTCAAAGTGCAATCATTTACGCATTGAAAAGTCATCAGAAACTTTTAAGTACACTCCAGAACATTGCTAACAAGCACTTGGTATCCGAAGACAGCTCAGAAAAGCCTTCAAACTCATTTATCTTGAGTAAACAACAGATGCAGATGTTGGCTGTACCAGGAAGTGTAGCATAGATAGTGAAGATATTATTGTAAGCGACCCATTGTTGGAGAGTATTATAATATAATACTACAATTGAGCTTTAAATGTTAAGCTTTATGTATTGAATTGTTTCCCCAGCTCTGCTCGACACATACACGAGTGATTTTATTGTGGTTCATTAAGAGGAGGTCCCGTTCTACCTGTTTCATTAGTAACGTGCTACAACGTAACATCTGCATTTGTGTATAATGGGCTGTACTATATATATATAACTCTATACTCTTCTTACCTTGAAGCACAGTGTACGATGCCTCCACTGAGGACAGGTTGGTGATAATAGTGACATCATCATCCCTGTTAGAGCTCTCCATGTCGATGTTGATGGACTGTTCCATCTCACGGTGCAGACTCGTCACCATGCCGGTGGGGTAGGAGACGTTTGTTAAGCGACCCTCGCCGTCGTAGCTGCAAACAGGAAAAAAAACAGCGATCCACAAGTTACAATGTTTTGATGTCTTAAACTCTCAAGAGTACCAAAGAGATATAATTAGAATTATCCAACAGTCTATATTCTGTAGCGTTTATCCTGCACACGGTCATGTCTATGAACTGGGGGAGGAAACCGGAGTAACGAGAGAAAACCACAAAGCATGAGGAGACCATGCAGACGTCACGCCCAGGGAGGAGGTGGCTATGGAACCCTTAACCCTGGAGATGGGAGGCAAATGCAATTCTCCTTTTAGTTTTTATTTATAAATGATTTATTATAAATGTAACCTTATTATTAGTAAATTACTGGTGATAAATAATAAAGGGTGCTGTACCATGCTCCTGACACTAGGGGGCAATAAAACTCTTTAGAAGAAGCGATGTATATTGTAGAAGAGAGACACATTCTAACTCATTCTGATGTTTATGTTGCCAAAATAATAATTAAAGACATGGGAATAAATGCTATTTTTCAAAACACAATGCAATACAGGCCATTTGCTAGATAGTGTTTCAGATAAATGATCTCCTTATTGCTATCATTATCCTTTATTGCTAAAAATCTGTGCAGTCTGGCTCGTCGGATAAAGCTCGGCGTTACTGATATCAGAAGGTCAAGAGTTCAAGCCCCAGCATGGCCATGCTGCTACTGCTGGGCCCCTGAGCAAGGCCCTTAACCCTCTCTGCTCCAGGGGCACTTTAACATGGCTGACACTCTGTGCTTTGACCCAAGCTTGGGCTCAGAAGAATCATTTCACTGTGCTGTGATGTATATGAGACAAATGAAGGCTGCTTCAAATGCTGTAATAATATTCATAGCCTTTACAAACAATTTACTCTTAAACAACTAAGCCATGCCAGTTGATATATGGATTTCATTTATGCAATCAACTTCGTCCTTGATGTAGGAAAAGGGTTTCGCATAAACGCCTGTTGCATTATCATGGCATGGTTTATGTCCGTTTTTTTTTAATGAACAAATTATATGTATAGAAGTGATTACATAAGTAGTTCATTTCACACTGGCACTTATTGGAGTCATTTTTTCCTCTGGCTGAATTTCAGTTGTGCGTTCTACAACACCCTATGTAGTTAGCACATCCAGTATAAATAAAGCCATTGGGGATTCAGCCTTACCGTTTTGGAAATGGCTTTATAGTAAAAGAACGTTGATGTACGTCTTGTCTGTGGCTGTATATAATTACAAGTATATTAAGATCTGATTGCATTCGAATACTTAAGTCTTGTAAGTCATTTAAAACCAAACGCAAATTGTTACTCACTTGTAGAAGTTGGTCCAGCCGGACTCCTCAGCTTTTGAGGCGAGCAGCTCGGTGTTGGTGGTGTAACTGAGCAGCGCGACGTCCTGGTTGAGGGCAGAAACGGAGCGCAGGTTTCCGGTTGCATCCATTCCCAATGTCACCACCTGGTTCTCAGGCAGCAGTAACAGCCGTACCACTCCACCTGCCTCTCTCCTGATCTTTAGAGTGTTGTTGGAGCTATCCGTGACCGAGACGAGTTCTCCGTCCACTCCGTAGCTGAAGTTATATAGCGGGAGGCCTGTGATGAGACTGAGCGTTTGCCTGTGCAGACCATCTTCACTGAACACATACAGCTCCTGCTCCAAGGCTGACCCCAGCTCGTACTGACCTATGGGGTTCAGGCCTGGCCGGTTGACACGCACCGCTCGTACACGGATGTTGTTTAGATCAGCGATGTAGAGTGTGCCATCAGGTGACACTGCCATTGAGGCGGGCGTGTTAAGGTTGGCGTCGGCTGCGTAACTGTCATCGCCAGAATAGCAGTTACAGTTGACGTCGTTCTTACAATCACACTCGGATGAAGCGCCAGCCAGCAGTGAGATCTCGCCGTCAGCGCTGACCTGCCTCACGCGGTTTATTTTCTTCTCATCACTCTCTGCGATGTAGAGCACACCGGAATGAGAGACAGCAATGGCTGTTGCGCTCTCCAGAGCTGAGTGGATGGCCAGCTTGCTGAGGGAGTAGTCGATACCTGGAACCTGGCAGTGCATGGGCCGGCCAGCCACGATGCTTACCTGCTGGCTCTCTGTGATTCGCAGGACAACATTGTTCTCTAGCACATACAGCGAGTTGTCTATGGGGTTGACGGCCAGGTCAGTGGGCCACTCCAAGCGCACCTGCACAGAGACACACAGGAGATCTGTCTATCAGATTGAAGGCTCAATTCTAGAGCTAGATACAGACTGATTCTCTGCTTCTTTTCTTCGCAAGAGTGCTTGTCAAACAAACAATACAAGCATCTGGGCCATGAGTAATGTACCTTTTGTGTGCCACATGGGAAAGATGGAGAAGGGAATAGTCAGACAGATGCTAAAGATGATGATGACGGAGACAGTGAGAGGAGGCAGAGATTTCAAACAGCAAGGTTAAGAAAGAGTGCGAGAGAGACAGATAGTGGAAATTTTCAACACCATAAACTACCAGAATGTTTTCAATCGGGCAACGATTCTGTACCAAATGTTCCACTTTTATGTCTTTTGGCACAAATGGTATTCAGAGGTATTGCACTGTTAGCTGCTGACTGGCTCTGCACACCATAAACACACATGGAAAATTATAAAGTCATAGAATATTTATAAAACTAATCCCTAGTTCTGTTGCCATATTTCAGTTCTGAAAAAAAATTGACACACAAGTATATACTTTTAATATTATGATGATCCTGATTGTATCTCTTGCCCTTATCATTAACAAAATATCATTGGTTGGTGGCAGCTCATATAAGCCAAAGAGCAGATATCATTCAAGGCACTTTCTCCATGTTAAACGGCAACGTTTCAGCTGTTATCTGTTGTGTTGGAGCTAGGGGATTAACTCTAAGCACAAACCTCATGTTTGGTCATCTCCGGTATGGGAAATGGCGGTCGTACATTGTGAGACAAATAAAGAGACAGAGTATAAAAGCAGAGAGGAGTTAATGCACCGACCTGACTGACGTCCATGCTGGTGTCACAGCTCAGAGGCCTGACTGCGGTCAAATCGTTGGTTTTTATCAGAGTAGAAATGATGCCATTCTGATCCACCTTACGGATCATGGTGGCGTCCACGAAGTACATGAGCCCGTTCTTATCCACAGCAATGCCTGTAGATGAACATAACATATAATAATAAAAGATTAGCCGATATGCCTTTTCTCAGGATTCACCGCTAACAGGCTTGCAAAACAAAATCATGTTCTATTTACTGCAAAGGAAGGTTCAGCCAGACATAGCTGACAGTCTTCATGAGTTAAACACCTGAGCTGACAGCTCGCTTGAAATACAGATTAGCATTCTCAGCCTGTCTCATGATGTCTAAACTGATTTCAAACATCTCTAATCTTCCTTGCAGAGCAAAACCCGTGCGCTGAATAAATACTGCACTGTTTAAAACGCAATATCCAGCGAAAAAACATGTCCAAATACACAAAGTAAAGAAAACGCTGTGTGTCTCTACGAATGCCAGGTTCCTCTGGAAGGTAGCTACTAAAAAAAAAATAATAATAATTAGCTAACACGCTAGAAAGATACGCTGGTCTGTATGTAACGGTATATAGTAGGGGTGGCACGGTACATGAAGAAACACCCGAACCGCTTGGTTCGCTTGTCTTGGTTTGGTTCGCGTGTGCGTCGCACGGTTCGACGCATGCGCAATGTAGCCCTGTGCTCAGTTTCGCCTCGGACAGTTTCGCACAAACATACATATAGACAGTAAAAGTTGAGTAAGGACTGCTGCAGAAATGTCAAGTGATGGAGATAATGAAGGTTGCCCGGAGTGTGCGGATGCGCCCGCGTCGTTCAAATCCGGTGTGTGCAGAGCCGGATTAAATAAATGGACTACACTGGGCAGGCTGCATTTTTTGGGCCCCCCTCCATCGATGTTATTTATGAATTGAAATCTGAAACTTACCAAAGTTACTAATAAAAGTTAATTCACATTAACATCTTTACATAATTAACATTAGCATCTTCCACCGCGTCTTCCGCCGCATTTCCCACCGCATCTTCCACCGCGTTCACAGCTGTCAGACGGCTGCCCGACAGAAACTTTTGCAAAGCCCCCCGCTGTCTCTTCTTTTGTTCTTCTTCATTTTTTGTCTTTTTACGTTTTGCCGCACCCGAAAGCATCTTCAAAGTCAGCCTACTACTCAAAACACACCTGCCTGCTATATTTGTTGTCCCGCTCTGACGTCTGACCGCCGCTGACGTCTCCCCGGACTTAACTGGCTGGCGCTTCTATATAAATACAGTCTATGGTTTAAATAAACATCGTCACTATTTTTATTTAATTAATAAATAATGAAATAAATTGTAGATAGGACATTTGTACATTTTATTTTATTTTTATTTTTATATATATATATATATATATATATATTTTCTGTCCCTCTGTCTGGGCCCCATCCTGCCAATCGGGCCCTAGGCACGTGCCTAGTTTGCCTTTGCGTTAATCCGGCTCTGGGTGTGTGGGAACATTTTGGATTTCCTGTTACTGACGATGACAACGGAAATAAAACAGTAGATAGAACTGCGAGTGTGTGCAAGCATTGTGCAAAATGCATTCAATATGCTAATGGCAACACTTCTAATATGACAGTTGTGATAAGATGTTAAACTTATGCTTGACTTTATGATTATGGCCTTTGCTATTGTTATAGCCGCATTATATTATGTTATTACATTATTTATATATTTATTATATATTTTTGTTTAAAATATTTTGACTTGTTTAAAAGACAGAGCTTGTAAGAGTTCCTCTCTTTTTCTTTACATTTTTTTTTTTTGTAAGAGCTACACTGAAGTTGGCAGTTTGATAAATGCAAGTTAATTTCAGTCTTTGTGTGCTAAAAAGGCACAAGTTCCTGTAGAGATAACAATACACATTCTTTTTTTTTTGCCATATAAACGAAAAGCATGTCATCATCAATGTCTTCTGTCTTGCTGTATCAAAATCTCACCTAGCTTTTACTCAGAGATGGTCCCAATAATGTGCTTAAAGTCAAGTCAAATTCAGTTAGTGCATGATTACGTTACAAAAATGTTAATACTGTATCCTAAATTGTGGGTAATTAAGCTAATAAGCTATATATCAAATGCTGAAGGCAAATTCTGGAGTGTTGAAGATTCAAAGAAAAAATAACAACAAGAACCGCACAGAACCGAAAACCGTGACCCTAAAACCGTGATACGAAGCGAACTGTGGGTTTTGTGAACCGTGCCACCCCTAGTATATAGCATTACGTATCATCAAAATAAAACATTTACTACAACTAAAAGTGATTTTGATACACAATTTTAACAATACTAAAAAAAAGGAGGTGCATTTAATTCCAGCTCCACTTAAATTAGCCAAAGAGAGTTAGATGTTGTTTTTGTAAAATATGTTTAACATTGGAGGTTATAAACTTTGGTCACATTTTTATTATCATTTTTGTGTTTTTTTTTTTTACAGGCTGCCTAATAAATGTTAATCTAGTTAATGTTAAACCTAGTTAATCTACTGGTATATGCTTCATAGAAACCTAATACAAGATCATAACAGCTTTGTCATACAGATTTTCGGTCTATAAAACAGGGGCTTGCGTATCAAAAAGTCCCCCCACAAAAACGACTTATTTCCCCTGAGCGAAACCCACGATTCAATTCCTGATTAAAAAAGAAAACCCTGATATGCAATGTTTCGCAGTGAGCAGGACAGAGAGTGGAGCTCACCTCTGGGGCTCATCAGCGTGGCCTCTACGGCTTTGCCCCCGTCGCCACACCGTGCCTCGTCAAAGGGCACACACTGCTCGCCTGTGCCTGCCACCACCTGAGTGTTATCCATGAGTGGGCGGGAAGCGCTCAGCGAGCGCACACGGTAGATCTGTCTGGAGTTGGTGTCTGACAGAAGCAGAGCTCCTGAGACCGGATCCACTGCCAGGTAGTACTTATGGCTCGGGCTGTTGCTATGGAAATACGGGAAACGGAAGGAATTTGTCTTAATAGTCTTGGGCCAAGAGCAGCATCACCTTGGTGAGCATGATAAAATGTTAAAAGCTCATCTTAGCAGAGTAATGAGACTTCTAAAATAAGCTATAAAAAAGACATCACTTTGATAGGAACGCAAAAATGGTAAGAAAGTGGATGAAATACAGTGGCTTAAGAGAGGAAAAGGGAGGTGAAAAACCCTACGCAATTATTAGACCGATAACGAGCAAATCGTTCCATAATTACACGCAGAAATACTGTGATCTGGACTTTCGCTATGCCATGCATCCGACATCTGAAAAATGCCCTGTGTTTCTGTGTCGACTGCTATTTCTTCAGAGAAAGCAGAAGGTGCTAAAATCTACAGACTGATACAAACATTTAAACCCGAACTGATCCGTGTGTGAGGCCGTATGCAGCTTACCTGTGTCGCAAATCTTTATTTCTTTAACGTGGAGTCACAAACACAGACAGGAGACAAAACGAGACGCATTAAAACTTTAAAATCCAACCGGCTGCTATATCAATAAAAAAGAAAGAAGTACGACACACGTGTCTTACCGCATCTCCAGAATGGCTGTGGTGTTGAGAGAAGGGTAAACCCTCCTGATGAAGTTAAAGTCACCCACGTACACGTTGCCCTCTCCGTCGCACGCCAGGGCCATTGGTGCCAGCAGCTTGTTGCCCTCGGCCAGGCCGCTGCAGCTGGGGCAGGAGATGCTGCGCCTCCGCCCGTTTCCCATGATGCTGCTGATGACTTGAGGCTGCTGCTCAGATATGAATATGTTCTCCCCAGAGCCTTTATGAAGAATACCTGAGAGACGCAAATGAAGATGAGTGGCACGAATTCGTTAGCATTTACAGGATTCTCTCTCTCTCTTTTTCTTTCTTTTTTTTTTCTCTCACAAATGCCAAGTGGAAATTCTGACATTAGCAACAGCGTAACTTGAGGATGCATTTAATCAGCTCCTATTTATAATGATGTGAAATCTACAAACAAGTGTCATTTTGCACAAAGATTAAACTGTATCGCTACGTTGAAGGACGTCGTATGTTTATCCTTTTAGAGTTCGATTTAATGGAGCAGAACTTTCCTGTACACTTGTTTTTATAGCAGCTATAAACCCATCATGAGCCTTTATTTATCTATCTATCTATCTATCTATCTATCTATCTATCTATCTATCTATCTATCTATCTATCTATCTATCTATCTATCTATCTATCTCTCTCTCTCTCTCTCTCTCTCTCTATCTATCTATCTATCTATCTATCTATCTATCTATCTATCTATCTATCTATCTATCTATCTATCTATCTATTTATTTTTACATTTTTTCCCTTTCTTGTCAATAAGAGAAAAACAAAACGCAGCTCGTCGTGTTACCGTGTTTAAGTTACGGCTCTACCTGGTAGGCGCTTTCATTTTCATCCTTTTATTGTCCGGCATTGATTTGTAACAGCTCTCGGTGTGTGAGGTTACGCTCTCAGATTGTAAACATCATGTACGTCACCCGCCGTTGCTTCCGGTCTTTTTGAGACTGAATGTGAAGCTTTAGTACAAGTGATTTTAATTACTCGTCATCAGAGGAATGAATGTGTGAAAGAAAGCAGGACGCACGACGATGCCGTGCGTGTCCTTTAATCCTGACGCACTGCGAGTTCTATTTAAAACACCGTGAGCAACACCTTCATCAGTAGGTACAGTTGGTTACTCTGTGATGTGTCGTTCCTCCAAGATTAAATGCCAAGCTGACTTATGCGGAGATTTATGTGAGACTGTATGTTGTGTGCGCTATCGTCAGGAGATCATGAAAACGAATCCCAACGACGTTACAGCCATCTGTGGCCGAGAGAGAAAAAACGTCTGTGCTCTCTGTATGCATATTGGGATAGCAAATTTTCTCTCTCTCTCTCTCTCTCGCTCTCTCGTGCAGTTTCTCCCCTGTCAATAACAGCAATTCTAGCCAATCGTGGTCAATTGTGAGATCATGTATAAAGAAGATGGTTTATAACGTTTTCCTAAAATGTATATTTACAGTATTATTTAGCCACCACAGGAATACGACCTGCGGCTTTCTCTTTCGCTTCGCTTTTTCTTTTTATTGTCCATTCCTTGCTCTCTAGCTGGTAGCCTTCTCACCCCTGTTCCCTGGCTCTGTCGTTCGTACTGCTGCTTGGATCCACAGATAGGTTTCTTGTAGTGCCTTTGTGCTTGTTCGTTGGCCGGTGCGCGTTCTCTGAGGGGAATTTGGAGGGTGACCAACACTCTCTCATTTCGGAGAGAAATTGAGGGGTCTCATAAGTACAAGCAGAGTCATCTAGAACAAGAGCTCCCTTCGTCACATTCTGTGTCTCGTGTAACTTATCCTTCACTCGATGTAATCACGCAGCAATACACTTGGCAATAACACCCGTAAATAACAAGAGTGTCTTGTGATCCTGTCAAATTCATCCCACTGCCTGGATATGCAATTTAGATATCAGTTTTTGTGCTGCATTTTGTTTTTTTTCCTTCACGACAGCTTACCCAAAAGTCTCGCTGGCGTCCCCGCGGCAGCAGATGTACCCCCCCTTCCCTTTTTCTATTTCACATTTGGAGATATCTTGTCAGACCAATGTCTCAACGTGCCGCCCTCTCGCTCCAGTTCACCCCACGCACTACGATTCTGCCCTTATCCTGTACCTCAGATCTTACACTTTTACTTCTGGTAAAAAAAAAAAAAAAAAACCAGCCATGGATGCTATGGTGTTGTGGGGGGTGTCCTCCTACCAAAGTACCATATATTTCATGGTTCTCCGTAGTCTTGGTTTGTTGTGTGCAGGTTACATTAAAGCACGTTGGTGGACGTGGACAAAAACGTTTGCAATGTTCGGAACAGTTGTATTTGGTCCTCAACCTGGCGGATGTTATGCGTGGTGTTTTGGTCAGTAGGAGCGTGCGCGGCTCCATCCTCCCAGTCGATGGTGGAGCTCTAGCCCTGCAGATACTCGTCCGCTTCTCTCTCCCATAGGATCGAGTGGTGACCACCGTCTCA
>NC_062538.1:4055732-4103232 GCF_022655615.1 Tachysurus fulvidraco
AGAAGAAAAAAACTCCGGCAAAATACATGAAAGCTGAACTATTATGAAAACATATTTGCGAAAATGTACGAGCTCGGTAATATTAATACGATGGAGTGAAACGTGACGGCAGGAAGAAGATGGCAGGGTTTAGTCATGGACTAAAGAGAAGAGGATGACATGAAACAGTGACGCAATGTGTTGGTCGATATCCAGCATGCGTTGTGTTTTTTTTTTAACCGTCATAGCGTTTATTTAGTGTGTAACCGCTTCTAGGTGTTTTAATTAGCCGGTGTGAATCTGTCATCTGGTTTATGATGTGATGTTTCAGGTCTGCTGTCTGACCTCAATTTCTTCAGCGAGTATCCTGTTTTTTTTTTCCTCCCAAGGTAGCTGTGTGTTACACCATCTAGACACTTTAATACATGTCCAGACACTTTAACGATTGCTCCAAGACAACACCAAATTCACTTCTCCGCTTAATTTGTAAAGTAATAAGAGCCAGGAGTTACCTGGCGTTGAACGGATTACTTCCTTGTACGATGTGAGTACCGTCTCTTCCCACCAGCAGCTTGATCCTGTCGTAGAAGGAGCCGACGTGCTTGCCGGCTGATTGGCTTTGCTGAATGATCTGGAGCGGGTCACGTGATCCGCGGCACAGCGGGTTGCTCAGGCAGGGGCTCTGAGAACAGCAGTCTGGATCCATGCAGTCAACCAGGCCATCTGAATGGAGAAAAAAAACAAAAGATGATTTATCTTAATACCATGTGCTTTCAGCTCCAGAAGTATAGGCACCCTTGGGTGGAAACAGATGTTATGAAATATAGCTACTGAACATATCATATGGGAGAATTTGTTGGAATGTCTTGCAAAGAAACTAACAGTCCTGTCAGCATTAACCCTAACCGAAACCCACATAACTCTAAAGCAACAAGCAGGAGCCTTGGATCTGTAACTCACCAGCCGGGGATATTGTACCTTGAATCACATTAATCAAATGATTACCAGACCAGATTCTACCAATTTGTTTAATTTTCCAATTTGATATTTCCAAATAATTGTCCAGTTTGGTTGAACCTGTGTCCATTGGAGCCACATTAGAAAATCGGGACTCGTTACTGGACTCGAGGGGGCACGGTGGCTTAGTGGTTAGCCCGTTCGCCTCACACCTCCAGGGTTGGGGGTTTGATTCCTGCCTCCGCCTTGTGTGTGTGGAGTTTGCATGTTCTCCCCGTGCCTCGGGGGTTTCCTCCGGGTACTCCGGTTTCCTCCCCCGGTTCAAAGACATGCGTAGTAGGTTGATTGGCATCTCTGGAAAATTGTCCGTAGTGTGTGAGTGAATGAGAGTGTGTGTGTGCCCTGTGATGGGTTGGCACTCCGTCCAGGGTGTATCCTGCCTCGATGCCCGATGACGCCTGAGATAGGCACAGGCTCCCCGTGACCTGAGAATAGTTCTGATAGGCGGTAGAAAATGAATGAATGAATGAATGAACTACTGGACTCCTTGTGAGTTCTGAGATGCTTTTCTGGTCAGCACTATTGTATAGAACGATTATTTGAGTCCTGTACAAGTCACTGGATGTTGTATTTTTGATTATTTTTGCACCACACTGTGTAAAGTGTACTCACTGTTGTGTGTGAAAATCCCAGGAGATCAGTAGCGAGACCTTTAACACCAAAAAAACCACGCCAGGATGTCACAAAGTTACAAAGCTGACATTTTCCCTCTGAATCTCTTAACCTGCATTGTACCTGCGTGCTTGTATTCCGTCCTGCTGCCGTACGCTTGGCTAGACGGATTTTGCAAGAAAAAACGAGCACGAGTTCCACGTGTTCCTTTTAAAGTCTCCGGCCACTGGATTTCTAACCTCTGACAGCCATCTGATTCTAAAAGCTGACGCTGTGTCATTTATCTCTTGATTTTCAAAACTGCGCTGCTTAGATGTGAAGTCAGACAAGTCGATAACAAGATTAAAAAAGATTTGCTAAATAAATCAGAACTCAAAAGAGAGTGTTTGCTTCTATGGCTGTAATTAGATCAGCAGACAGTAATGAGAAGACGCCTTTGCTTAACGATGTTCTAGTTCGGATTTTCTCTTCCTGTCTTTCACAGACACTCTGCTTTTCCTGTCTTTTTTTTAATCATTTCTATCAAATTTACATCAAAGTCATGGAGAACATCACTCACAATCCAGAGGGGCTTTTCGTCTTTTATACCCTTTCTCTCTCTCTCTCTCTCTCTCTCTCTCTCTCTCTCTCTCTCTCTCTCTTTCTCTCTGGCTCTCTCTCTCTCTGTACATACTCTTTTTAAGCACCATTCCCCAAATACACCGGTCCCATCTGTCTGTAACATGTAACAAACCCTCACTGCCAACGACTTTTACTGGCCTTTGTACTTTCTGACTCAAATGTGTCTGATCTGTACGGTTGCTCTGAACTAACTCCCCTGTAGCAGGAAAAAGAAAACAGGGCGTGAGAAGAAAAGGAAATACATGTGCTTGTGACAGAGAGAGAGAGAGAGAGAGAGAGAGAGAGAGAGAGATTGAGAAAGTGAGAAATGAAGTGAAGGACAAACGGTTTAATCTCTTAGCGCGACCCGGGGGCTAAAATTGGAGGCCGGCTCAAGGGAGCATTGGTTTATGTGAACACCAATTGACGTTGAGCTCTGTGACTATAATTTGATGGAAATGTAAATCGTAGCATAGCATAGGCTTTTTTGGCACCAAATCCACCATAACACTGACCAGAATAAACGTCTTACTGTGACGAGTGAATAAATGAATACTAATGAATAATATTCATGATGTATTATGAATATAATATCATTCATTCATTCATCTTCTACCGCTTATCCGAACTTCTCGGGTCACGGGGAGCCTGTGCCTCTATCTCAGGCGTCATCGAGGCAGGATACACCCTGGACGGAGTGCCAACCCATCGCAGGGCACACACACACTCTCATTCACTCACACACACACTACGGACAATTTTCCAGAGATGCCAATCAACCTACCATGCATGTCTTTGGACTGGGGAAGGAAACCGGAGTACCCGGAGGAAACCCCCGAGGCACGGGGAGAACATGCAAACTCTACACACACAAGGCGGAGGCGGGAATCGAACCCCTAACCCTGGAGGTATGAGGCGAAGGTGTTAACCACTAAGCCACCGTGCGCCCCCCTAAATATTACAATGAACTATAAATAAATGGAAAAAACCTATGATGCCTTATTCTTTCTATCGAACTACTATCATTATCAATTTTTGCAAATTAGTTAATCAAAACTTGTTGCAAAAAGTGTAATTGTTGGTAAAGTTAATGTGGTATCTGGTATCAGTTACAGTGTAGACTTCTTAGAGTGTGTTTAAAATTCCTTTTTTTTTTCCCGAAGCAGAAGGAGGAAAGGACATCGATTCGTTCTCACTAGGATGGCAGTGCACTAGAGGTGGAATAAAGATGGACAGTGTAATATTGGCTCTTGGGAAATGTGAGCTGTGGCCATGCAATCACCCAGATTTCATCCTGTCTGAAGAAGCAGCGGTGTGCTCTAGTGCGCTTCGTGATCGCAACATTCTGCCACATTCTGGAGATTTTCAACAGGGTGCATTCGGAGAAGCATTTTATGAGAAGGACCTGCATTGATTTCATTGATTCACATTACTATATATTACACATGTCGTTTCCATGGAGCAGCTTTTCAATTTCCCTTTAGGGATCTATCTCATGGTTGAATGCCTATGCAATAAAACCTCATCGAATTCCTCCACAGAAACAGTGTCTTGCTGTACGATTCGAGCGTTTCTCTGGGTTCCGTCTTAATTGCGGGCTGAAATTGATTCTCACCTCCTTCGTTGTCTTTGTTGTCGTTGCAGGAGATCTCCATGGCAACGCTGCAGCCTGTTCCCCGCCAGCCAGTGTGGCATTCACAGCGCCAACTGTTCTGACCCATGATGCACTGGCCGTTACCATTGCACAGGCCCGGACATCCGTCTGTATGAGACAAAGGAAGAGATCGATACTTTAAATTTGATTTTGAGTTGTAGCAGATTACATCTGCCAAACGATCCCATAACAATGAGATAATGAAGCAAAAACCTGAAATGAACAAAACATGAACGTGGATTAGAATTTATGGTTCATGAAAACTTTACAAACATGTTCATAATTGGTGGTTACCATGAACAAAAATTAGACATGCATCATAATGATATATATGCAAACCTCACAGTGTTGTTTACAAGATAACTGAACAATAATGCAGTTTGTTCACCGAAGATCCAACAAAATCGTCATTTCCGTTTATACTCTTATCCAGAGCGACTTATATCTTTATCTTGTTTTATACAACTGAGCATTAAGGGCCTTGCTCAGGGGCCCAGCAGTGTCAGATTAGTGGACCTGGAATTAAAACTCACAACCTTCCGATCGGTCGTCCAACGATTTAACCACTCTTCTACCACACCAGCTTCCCAGAGGTAGTTCATTAACAGTTTATTCATCCTCAAACAGGCTTAACCAATCAGATTCATGCATCGTCTCCATTTCTGTTTAAAAGCTACTAGCTTCATTATGAGCTCAGGGACATTAACGTGACAGCCAATAAAAGTTTACGGCATTAAGATAAATAAAGGGATAAAATGCAATTCACCCCATTACTGATATGTTTTAATACTTTTCTGTGTCAATATGGTATTATATGGCAAGGTTGTTAATAGTGCAGTTTTAGTTGACGGCGTGTTAATTGATTAAAATAACAAATCTGTGCCGTCGCTGCTCCAACTGCTGTTTGGCGTCCACCCAAAAACACATGAGCGTGTTGAGCTTCTCAATTTAATTGTACCGTTCATACAGTGATTTTATTTAATAGATGACTCATTTTATGACTAATTAAATGCACCTGACTAAAATACTAAAGATCTTTCACTTAAAAAGGGCAGATTTAGGAAATGCTGTTGTTCATTACGTGGCCATTTTATCCGTTCGGGTATAAGAGAATTTAGTGAGATCAGACACTGATGTTGATAGTGGATCTTGGAGGTCTTGGGTTCAATCGGTGTTCAAGTTCATCCCAAAGGTGTTGAGTCAGGGCAACTCTGTGCAAGA
This sequence comes from Tachysurus fulvidraco, assembly GCF_022655615.1. Classification (NCBI taxonomy): domain Eukaryota; kingdom Metazoa; phylum Chordata; class Actinopteri; order Siluriformes; family Bagridae; genus Tachysurus; species Tachysurus fulvidraco. The sequence continues at coordinate 4,060,816 of NC_062538.1, forward strand.
CACTGCAGTTCATCCTCTCCAACCTTAACACGTACAGTAATGTCTTCTTGGAGCTTGCTTTGTGCACAGGGACATTGTCAGGCTAGCTCCAGTGAAAGACCTATACGGTCCTATGCAGTTGTATTCTTCCAGTATTGTGCCAGTTTGGGGAAAAACCTCATCTGAATGTGATGGTCAAGTGTCCACAAACATTTGGCTAACATGGGTCTCTGTATAATTGTAAGAATCTATATGATGTATAGACAGAGCTACAGATATAGATAATAAAAGGTTATGCACTCATATTTCACCACCTAAAGTCCTAAAATACTGTCATCGTCTGCCCTTTCCTGTAACAGCCTCTTGTTGTGCCTTTAATAGAGAAATGAACTTGTAGAGAAAGCTTGTTAAAGAATGAAGATTGCTCAGCATGGTTGTGTTCCACCAGAGCTACTTGAGCATTTACTGTCTTTAAAAAACATGAGAATAGCACACACACACACACACACACACACACACACACACACACACACACACACACACACACACACACACACATACACACACACACACACACACACACATACACACACACACACACACACACACACACACACACACACACACACACACACACACACACACACACAGAGTTGAACCACAGAGCAACCAATTAGTATTCTAACTACGTAACACTGTTATTAGTATTCCAGCTAATTTACACTGTAGTTGTACTGCAGAATCTCAACTAGACTAGCACAAGGTGTGTTCATTCTCCTTGTACACACACACACACACACACACACACACACACACACACACACACACACACTCACACACACACACACACACACACACACACACACACACACACACACACACACACACACACACACACACACACACACACACACACACACACACACACACACACACACACACACACACACACACACACAGACACACAGACACACACACAGGAGGATCTATCTACAAATATATGCCCTAATTCTGTGACATATGGCGTATTGTAAGAGCAGACCTTTATAAATGTTTAATTATTCCATCATTATTGAGCAAAATTTTAATAAGTAATTAGCAAAAGATGGAAAACTGAAACAAATTCTCACCCAAGATGCAATCAAATGATCAGATATGATTAAAAAAAACATAAAGAACTAATTCAAATTAGTTGTGTTTGTGTCTGTCAGTCCTAGTAAAGGAGGCGTGGCCTCTCTCTGTCAGTCCTAGTAAAGGAGGCGTGGCCTCTGTCTGTCAGTCCTAGTAAAGAAGGCGTGGCCTCTGTCTGTCAGTCCTAGTAAAGAAGGCGTGGCCTCTGCCTGTCAGTCCTAGTAAAGAAGGCGTGGCCCCTGTCTGTCAGTCCTAGTAAATGAGTCATGGCATCTCTCTGTCAGTCCTAGTAAAGAAGGCGTGGCCCCTGTCTGTCAGTCCTAGTAAAGAAGGCGTGGCCTCTGTCTGTCAGTCCTAATAAAGAAGGCGTGGCCTCTGTCTGTCAGTCCTAGTAAAGGAGGCGTGGTCTGAGTCTGTCAGAATGCATTAATGTGCACTAATAAACCATTTAACCATCCCCACCCCCACCCCCACCCCCACCAACAAAAATTGAAATGAGGGCAGTCACTTAACCATCTCCAACACTGGTTGTATTCATAAAACATTCAATCATTCATTCAACAGCTGCCTATTTTATATGAATGCTGTTAGTGCCTCTGTGATGTGTGTGTGTGTGTGTGTGTGTGTGTGTGTGTGTGTGTTTGTGTGTGTTTACCAATGGTGCAGTGCTCGCCATTCCAGCCCTGCTCGCACTGGCACTTGCCATCTCTACAGGTGCCATGTTTCACACACAGCGGGTTACAGAGCCTCTGATCACATCCAGCACCTGCCCAGCCCTCCTCACAGTGACACACACCACCCACACACACACCGTGGCTCCCGCAGTCTGCAGAACACACCTCTGCACACAGAGTGGGAGAGAGAGTGCAAGACAGAGAGAGAGAGAGAGAGAGAGAGAGAGAGAGAGAGAGAGACCAGAGATCAGCGAGCGACAAAGAAACAAGGTATACAAGAAAGAAAAAAGTGTAGAGTGAATAGAAAGAAAGAAGAAATCAAAAGAAGATAAAGAGGAAGAGAATAATTAAGCAGAAGACAGAGCAAAGGAAGAGCATGAGAGGAAGAAGAGAATGGCAAGTAAAGAGAAAGAAGACGTAGAAAACCGAAGGGAAAAATGATGAGAGCAAAGGAAAGAGGAAGAAAAGCAGAAAGAGAAAATAGGCAAAAGTAGAAAAGTTTCAGGAAGAGAAAGAAAAGAAAAAAGAACAAATAGAGGGGGAAAAAAGACAAAAAAAATAGGATGGCATAAAAGGAAATAAAAAAAAAATATAAAAAAGAATAAAAAGAAAATATAAATAGAAAAGAGGTGAGAAATAGGATACAAAGAGGAAAAGAAGAAGTCGAAGGAAACGGCAAGAAAAGAGAAAGAAGAGGTAGGGAAAAAAAGGGCAAAGTAAAAATGACGAGGACAGCAAAGAAGATGGAAGAAAACGAGGGATGGAAAGGAAGAGAAGGGGATTAAAGCATTAATGAAGAATGAGAAAGTGAAAGATAAATAAAGGAGGAGTGCGCACTGACCCGTGGAGCAGTCCGGACCCATCCAGTTGGGCTCGCAGGTACAGAGACCCGTTTCTGTGCTGTACACTCCGTGGCCGTGGCACTGCTCGGGACACTGAGACCTGGGGACGTCACACAGGGGCCCGGTCCAGCCCGGCTTACACAGACACTGACCTGAGATACAGGTCCCGTGACCGGAACACGTCGGATCCAAACAATCCACTGAGAGAAGGAAAGAAATAAGAGTGAGTCGGCCGATGTCTGACACGTACCTCCTGTCTACAGCCGAGAGAAAGGATAGAACTCGACATTCCTGTAGCCTTGTGTCTCGTATTTACCCGTATTTACATATCTGCTCAATATATCTGCCCTACGGAAAAGAAAAGAAAAAGATGAAAAACAAAGAGAAGAATGCAATCTGAAAAGAATGGAGAAATAGAGAGGAACGGAGAAAATGCAGGAGAGTGAAGACGAGGGAACAAAGAGCGGAGAATGTAGGAGAAAAGAGAGACAGGACAAGAGGAAGGAGAGAGAGGACAAGAGAGAGGAGTCGGGAGAAAAAGTGCAAAAGAAGAGGAAAGGATGAGGAAGTGAAAGGAAAGAGATGAGAAAGAGGATGTGGGAGGAAGGAGATGAGAAAGAGGAAGTGGAAGAGAGAAGAGAAGAGAAGAGAAGAGAAGAGAAGAGAAGAGAAGAGAAGAGAAGAGAAGAGAAGAGAAGAGAAGGAGGTGTGGAAAAGAGAGGAGAAATTGGAAGAGGGATAAGAATTAAAAAAGAAGAGGAAGAAGAGAAAGAACATACGAGAGAAAGAAAGGGGTTGAAGGGAAATATGGAGGAGTTAAAAGAAGAAAGATAAAAGAGGAAGTCAAAGGAAAGACACGAGAAAGTGGAAGAGGAAGAGAATGGAGAAAAGAAGAAAGACACGGGAAAGAAAAAAAGAAAGAAGACAGGAGAAGGGAATGTACGTAGACAATAGGAGAAGAAGAGGAAGTGCACACGGAAGAGAAAGAGGTGGAGAAGATAGTGAAGAGGGATATGAAGAGAGTGATGAGAAGGGAGAGAAGGCAGGAGAAAGAGGAAGTGAATGTAAAAGAGATGATGCTTGGAATACATCAACACGCTGCCTTAAAACTGGCCTTCTTTTTTTTTTTTCTTTTATTTTCATGTCGCTCTTTCAAACTGACTTCTGAGATCTTTCCCGTGCCAGAAAACAGGAAAGAGTGAGATCTTACATGAGCGGTGTAGTAAGCGAGACCCTTTCAGGGCCATTCTTTAAAAGCCTGATCAATACGACCAATTTAATCCCCTTCGTACGGCTCATGATGTATGAACCCCGGCGGTCGAGCTAATAATACAACACAGATACGGAAACTCCTGCGCGATCTCGCCAGGAAAAGCAGCCGGGCTTGTGTTAGAAGGCGATAACTGAGACCGCAGACGTTATGAGTGAGTCGCTGTGGAACCTCGTCAAGCCGAGGGTGTTAAACTGACGGTAAAACCAAAAAGTACAGCATGTAGCTACGTTCAACAGCTGAGCGAAAGGAAGTAACCCAAAATACCTGTAGCATTGTGTCTTAAGCTCTGTTAAAATATCTTCTCGAGTCAATTTGTTACAGAAATCAAGCTGTTTAGAGACATTATTAAATGTGAAAAAGGTGAAAAGTAATGAACAAATTGCAACCAGAAAAGAAAAGAAAGGTGGAAGAGGAAATGGAGTAGAGTGGGAATAAAAAAAAAACAGGAAGTGACTGGGAAAGCGAAGATAAGAGGGACAGGGGTAAGGAAAATAAAGAGGAAGAGAAAAAGAAGAAGAAGTGGAAATATGAAATATGAAAAGGAAAAGGAAAGAAGGGGTGAGGAACAGAGAGGAGAAAACAGGAGGAAGAGGAAACGGAAGAGAAAAAAAGTAGGGGAAGAAGAGAAAGAGCAAATGAAAGAGAAAGAGGTTAAGAAGAGGGAGTAGAAGAGGAAGTGTAGAAGTTTAAAGAGAAGGGAAAGGAAGTGAGGAGGAAGTGAATGGAAAGAGAAGAGGACGAAGACGAGGGGGAGGAAAAGGAAAAGGAGGATGAAAAAAAAACAAAGAAAAGAGTGGTGAAAGAGAAACAGGGCAGTAAAAAAGAGATGAGAAAGAGGAAAGGAGAAATAGAAAGTGAAAGGAAAAACAAGAGGTGATGAGGAGAGTAGAAGAAATAAGGAGAATAAGCAATAGGAAGAAAAGAGGAAAATAAACAGGAAGGGATGTACACAGGGAGACAGGAAGAGAACGAAGGAGAAGAAAAGAGGAAATGAGAGAATGTAAATGTAGCAGCTGTCAGGTGTGTCAGGACAGTACAGATGTTTATCACAGGGAATAACCCACGTGCACACTCTCACCTTCCTCACAGTTCTCGCCGCGGTATCCGGCCGCGCAGGTGCAGGTGCCATGGCTGCAGGTGCCGTGGCCGCCGCACTCGGGGTCGATGCACTGCGCCGTCAGGACATCACACTCCAGCCCCTTCCAGCCGCTGTAGCACACGCACACTCCCTTACTGTACTGTCCGTTACCACTGCACAACACAGGGCACGCCGCTGCAGCACAAAGCGAGACCAGAAGAAACAGACGAAAGAGAAGAAACAGCTTCATTAAAGCAGAGAGCAGAAAAAAGGTGGAGTCAGTTACTGCGCAGTCATGGATGATCATCACTTAAACAAACATCTGGTGGTGGGAAGTTATTTATTATTCATATCGTAATATCAGTGTTTGTGAGAGCGGATAAGGAAATGATAGAAACACACTGGGGGAGAATCAGAGAGAGAGAGAGAGAGAGAGAGAGAGAGAGAGAGAGAGAGAGAGAGAGAGAGAGTCTGTGTGCTACCATTAACACAGCACATACAAACACTCAGCAACTCCCACAGATACGACACGAAGGAAATACAACTCATCCTCTCATCTATTATTAAACCAAGGAGACGGAGTAATATCTGCACTACATAAAGGACACAAGGCTCTAGTTACTCTCTCCCTGTCTTTTTCTTTCTGTTTGTTTGTCTGTCTCTCTCTATCTGTTTCTCTCCCTGTTTCATCCGTGTGTCTCTGTCTTTGTGTATGTGTTTCTTTATATGTCTCTCTCCCTCTGTGTGTATCCCTCTGTCTGTGTACATGCTTCTGTCTTTCTCTGTATGTCTCTTTCTCTGCCTCTCTCTTTCTGTGTGTGTCTCTCAATTTGTACCTCTTTCCAGTCTGTGTATCCCCATTTCTCCCCATGTCTCTCTTTCTGTGTGTCTCTCTCCTCTGTGTATCACCTTTTCTGTCTCTCTTTCTGTGTGTGTCTCTCTGTCTCTCTCTCTCTTCCTGTGTCTCTGTCTCTCTATCTGTGTCTCTAACCCTCACTGTGTATCCCTCTTTGTGTGTGTGTGTGTCTCTGTCTCTCTTTCTGTGTGTGCATCTCTCTCTGTCTCTCCCCCTCTGTGTATCCCTTTTCTCTGTCTCTCTCTGTCACTCTTTGTGTGTCTCTTGCTGTCTGTCTCTCCCCACTCTGTAAATCCCTCTTTCTGTGTCTCTCTTTCTCTGTTTGTTGGTTTTGTGTCTCTCTCTGTGTTGCTCTCTTTCTCATTTTATCTCACATGCTGTATTCCGGGCATCACCAAATGGCGGACCGCGGTCCGGATCCGGACCGAGTGACGGGTCTGCCCGGACCCGTTAAAATTCTAATATTATCATATTAAGCATCTCCTTATTATAATCTAATATTATAAGATTATACAAGCTCTTTGATATTAATAAAAAAGATAAATCTTTCGTTCATGCGCAGTTAATCTAGATACGACAGGAGCGTCATCAAAAGCCAAGCCAAAAACAGATGGTTTCTGTTCCATACTCCAGAGCAGAAGGTGGCAGTAATGCACCTAATTACGCTGGCAGGACAATTAAGATTCAATCTGCTGGCAGGACAGTTACATGTCCATTTCTCTCACTAGGAACGGAAGATGGAAAGGGAGTAAGGAGAGGTGGAAAGGAGAGAGGAAAAAGGGAGCTGCTCAAAGCTCTGCACTTTTCTTTTATTCAGTAAATTCTGCCCTGTTCTATTTTACTTGAAATGTTCTTTTGCCTAAGTTTCCTGTGTTATTAATGTAGTTAATGTTTAAAAAAGGGGCAGCTCAAAAGTCTTGTGTTTAATTTTTTTTCTTAAAGATTAAAAGCACTTTTATTTTATTCAAAAGATTCTGAATGTTTTACATTACTTGAAATATAGGCCCTAAGTTCAGGCTGCACAAAGCTGTGTTTGCACTTTTTATTTATTTTATTCAGAAGAAATTCAGCGTCTGTTGTCTGTTACTTGACATGTAGTAAAGACAACTACAGGATTGTTTTCCATTCAAGTCCCAGACAAGTTCAGACTTTGAAAACACTTGAAATTTAACAATAAATTATATAGAAATGTGTGTTATTGATTTTATTAACATGAGGGTAAACTATTTTAAGTGACAATATAAGATTCTGACCTTTGCTGGGAGGAAATTTTAGTAACTGGACCTCTTTGAATTTTAATTGAATACCCCTGCTGTATTCACTATTAACCAAACAGTCTACTGAAATATTATTGAAATGAAACTTTTAAAGTTTTACAAAAAAAAAAAAAAATGTACGAAATTTTCCACCAAATACCAAATACAGCTGATCAGTAAAGACTTTTATTTTATTTAATATTAGCTCTGATTAGCTGTTAAGACGGGTTATGAGGCTTACGAATAAGATTAGCAGTTAGCATTTAGTACAGATATCAACTCGGTAATATAAATTTCCATCATCAACAGATGAAGTCTATGTAGAGTTAATGAACAGAATAAGTGTATTATATAAAACAAGTGCCTGAAAACTCTCCCTGTTCCTGTTGAAAGGAAAGTGATTCTGTCAGCAAGATGGCTGCTACTTTGTCTGCTGTCAGCTATGCTTTTGTTCATTACATAAACAGCAGTAAATCACACAGTGTCACACATCACATAAGCAACGTTCGCTGACTCACTGGCTGTATTCAAATCCAATCCACACCTCTACCTCTTCACTAAGACACTGAAAGTGCACCGTTTTTTGTTGCTAACTCATTGTGCTAACTCAACAGAGCTATGGCACTTGTGCTAGCTGCTAAAGCGCTTCTGTAAGTCTGTAATCTGTTAAATGTTGTTAAAGAAAGTGAATGTAATAAACAACATGATGGAGTCTAAAGCCAAGGAGATTTCATTTCACTATACAGTGAGGATGAGGATCAACTGTAAGCTAAATTCACTAGCATCGTTAGCCATAAAGCTCCAGTGCAGACCTCAGATACCAAACAGGCCATGGGTGACTGCATGCATTTAGAAATTGTGTACATTATGATATCTTGTGTTTTACAATTTCTTTTATAGTGCATCGGTGCCATGCTGGCTGACTAGCAAAAAAACAAAAGTGGCCAGAACTTTCCGGATGATGCCGTAGACTAATTTGCATATTCATGGCTTAGTCATGATCATTTGCATACCAAACCATGTTACATTTGCCGAAGATTCTCACTTCGAAGAAACTTCGGATCGAATAGATTTTAATTTTAATCCGAATAAATTAGAACTTTGAATTAAAAAAATAAATCTGTAATTTCTTTCAAGAAGCAGAGAGAATGAAGTATCAGTAACAACCAGTGTGGAAATGTATTCATATAAAATAATAAAATTGGAATATTATTCATGGATTAAATATTATTCAGATTATAATAAGGCTGATATGATGGTTGATGCGTAATTAACTAGTTCTAACCACCATCAGCCTTTTATTCTATATGTTCTTACATATATGAGCAAGAGACAATATTTTTTACCCGATTTATTTCTTTTTTTATGATCACAGCAGTCCTCTATTTCGAGGTGCCACAGTTTTTCTATGCTGCCTCGCGCTGGATTATTTTTATCTGAAATATTTTTTTTCAATCATCTGTAATCTTTCATTTGCAGGCACTGGGATTATTTTTTCCACAGAGTTGGAGAGCTGAATTGAGAGCAGGACAGCTGTTATGTGACAAGTCTGTTCGATTTGTCACTCTCTCGATAAAAAAAAAAAAGGGTGGGGGGTGGGGAGGGTTTAAAAAAGAGCCAAATCCAGTGACAGAATCATTAAAATTGGCGACTCTGTTTAATCGTTGCTTGTGATGTTAATGTCAGGTGACTAACTATTACTGACTAGTCCAAGCTAAAGTTTAAATATCAATCAACATCAATAACAACAATATGGATGTAAGTCAACAAGAAAATATTGATAAAAATAATAGTAATAAAAACATTATTATTATTATTATTATTATTATTATTATTATTATTATTATTATTATTATTATTATATATTATCAATAATAACAACAGTGATTTTTTTATTAAATTGTTTAAGTAATATTAATAACAACATTACTAATAATAACAATATTATTATTATTATTATTATAGCTATTCTTGTTTTTATTCTTCTTATTTTTGTTGTTATTATTATTGGTATAATATCGGTATAATTAATATAATAATAATAATAATAATAATAATAATAATAATAATAATAAAACCATTATTATTATTATTATTATTATTATTATTATTATTATTATTATTATTATTATTATTATTATAGATGGTCTTTGAGTTGTACCTTTGGAGCAGTCCACCCCGTGGAAACCAGGGAAGCAGTGGCACACTCCTGATGTGCACTCTCCGTTGCCATGGCAGTTCTGCGGACACTCTTGCACAGAATCTGTGTGATGTTGAAACAGAAGTGTGTTAATGACGCGCAGTGATTAACGACAGCGAGGAAGTGGGCAGGGCCCTGCTGTTTAAATTTTCCTGGCTGTACTTGAAACAAGAGGAATTTTATTACTCTAATAAGCCATAAAATTTCAGCATAAATCTTTAAAAACAGAACTGACAGGAGGTGGTGGTCTCGGATTAATAAGCATCAGGATAATAATATCCATACTATTATTCATCCAGGATGTAAGAGCTTTCATGTTTAAGGAATATCCTGGTATAGATCAATATTTACATCACGGCATATAGAGCTGATGCCAATATCAATAGCAATATTTAGACACGTCTGAATGTTGAGGATTATACATTGAGCTGCCGGTTTTATTTATTTTTTATTTATATAGTATCGAACGTAGACATCTGCTGCTGTGGACTAGTTTTCCGTCCCCTTTTTTATCCCAGTGGAAAGAAAGCACCACACCACAGAGCTACCACTTCCTCATCATCAGCACACTTCAATTCCATTCAGTTTATTTCTATGGCGCTTTTAAAAACTGACATTGTCTCAAAGCAGCTTTACAGAAGTATAGGAACAGAATAAACATGGTAAAGATTAAAATTATCTTACTATTTATCTCTAAGGTTACTAAGGTTAATCCCTAATGTGCGAGTCAGGGACAACAGAGGCAAGGAAAAACTCTATAACAGTTTATAGTCCAGTGGAATTGTGTAACCAAGAGCTCATGAGGAACTAATAGATCAGCGTCGTTTTTGGGTTCATTACAGATTTAACACTAAGTCTTCACATGTTCACTGATGAAATGAAGGCCCAAGCGAATCTTTAAAAATCTTTAAAAACCATACACATTTATGTATATTTATGTATATACATTATTTCTTCATATTCTCCATATATTTCATATTTTTATATAGTTTTCTTATATAGTTTATACTTTCTTATTATTTTATTCTCATTTTATTTTTTGCTTTTTTATACTTTTTAAAAAATCTTTTTTATTCTTATACCGGACAGTTGCATAAAGCATTTCACTGCATATCGTACCCTGTATGTATGTGTATGTGACAAATAAAACTTGATTTGATTTGAAATCCTCACTGCTTTCTCATCGTCATTTGACTTTAAGAACAGGTAGAACCACACTACTGTAATTCACTGTAATAAACAGCCTCGCTGCAATTTTATAAACTGCAACACAGCACAGTAAAAGCATCTTCTACACAACGTTAAACCATCATAAATATTAGCTTTGTCTCTAATAAAGACTGGTTTAGAAATACTTACACTTAATCAAAAGTACATTTATTACCTAAATAAATACTCTGGTGCTGTAGCAGCTTTAGATTCTGCTCTCGAGTTAAGGTAGAAAAGCGAACGTTTACTTAACGTACGAATTTAAAAGATTCGCAAATCACACACTGATTCGAGTTCCAGATGTTACAGGCCCAAGGAACACGGGGGGAAAAAAATTAAAAAAGGGTGGCACGAACTAGCCTGAATGCTAACACTGAGCTGTCACAATACAAAATTTATGGAACTGCATACAGATCACAGTCTCATTCCTGCATCTACTTACGTCTACCTCTCAGGGTTAGATGTGTTTGAAAGCCTGAGTTATGCATGAAGTAAGATGGCAATTTCGATCAGCTTTTAAATAAATATTTTCAAGGATGTAGAAAAAGCTGTGCTGGTGCACAGGATGTTGAAATGAACCTGACGGGAAATATTCGAAAAAGACGATGTTATATTTATGGATGTATGAGGAAGGGGGTAAACCGCACGCTTCTCCGAGTGTGTGAATCGGCCAAATACTAAGAAACTAAGAGTTTTCCTGGGACGTCTCTAAATCCTGGACATTCCGAAATTCCAAATCGGTACCGACTGCTAACTCTTTCTATTAATATCTCCTCTTTTTATTAGCAGGCCTTTAAAAATTCTCCACTTTCTCACCTATTTTTTTTTTACAGCAAATATCTTCCTTTTTCTGCATCAGTCTGCATTCAGTTTATTGGCACTGACGCCTTCAGTGTGAATGTGAGAGCCGAGGCCTTCTCTGGCTGACGACGCCGAGTCAGAGACTCAGCGTTTTCTTTTTTAACTTTGTTTGCAGTAAAAGACCTCCTCTCCGTGTGACTTTTCAAAGGAGTATACAACTCACAAGCCTGCTCCAACTCCAGTCGAGCACACACTACTCTTTCAGGCTATGACACTCTCTAAAGCACCGACCTAACCCACTATCTGGATTCTGGTTCAGCTCTTTGGAACGCAGCCTGCTCCTTTAGCCAAAATCCTTCATTGAGATGCTAACGTGTACGAGCGATATGGTAATGAGAGTGTGTAGAGAGACATACCCAGAGCCACCGTGCTGAAGGAGACAGGCTCTTTCTCCTTGCCGTCATTATAGAAAGCAAGATGCCATGTGCCCGAGTCCAGATACTGCACAAAGATAGCCTCGTTCTGCACCACAGTCTGAATACTGCGCCTCTCCCGAGGAGACTCCACCACACTCCACTTCTCCTTCCCATCCAAACGCTCCATATAATCATACTGAAGAAAGAGAGGGAGGGATGGAGAGAGAGAGAGTAAAGGAGGTTTGAACTAAAATTTATTTCTGTACTACAAATACTAGTAAACATCGTCATCACTGATACTGTCTTAATGAATATTCCAGCATTTTCAGCCTTAAATTAACTTAATGTATCTGTAAAGAGAGAGAGAGAGAGAGAGAGAGAGAGAGAGAGAGAGAGAGAAAGAAAGAAAGAGAGAGATTACAACATCAACCACATAATACAGAAAAAATTAAACAAATTAGTAAGAAAAAGTAAGTAAGAAAGAAAGAAAGAAAGAAAGAAAGAAAGAAAGAAAGAAAGAAAGAAAGAAAGAAAGAAAGAAAGAAAGGGAGGGAGGGAGGGAGGGAGGGAGGGAGGGAGGAATGGATAAAATAAGGTAAAGTAATAACAGGTAAAATAAAGAAATAAAGAAAAAAAGGAAGGAAGGTACAAAGAAATTGAGCAAATAAAATAGAAATAAATAAATAAATAAAGAAAGAAAGAAAGGAAGGTGATATAAAGAAAAAGAAAGAACAAAGGAAAGAAAAGAATATATACTACAGATGTGCTGAACAGTGATTAGAATTGAGATTATCTCTATGTTACTGTGTTTCTATGGAAACTCAGTCTTGTAAGTAATGTTAGTAAGAGTTGTTTATCTCTGTACTGTAATGTACTGTATACTGTACATGTTGTTTATCTCTGTACTGTAATGTACTGTATACTGTATACTGTACATGTTGTTTATCTCTGTACTGTAATGTACTGTATACTGTACATGTTGTTTATCTCTGTACTGTAATGTACTGTATACTGTACATGTTGTTTATCTCTGTACTGTAATGTACTGTATACTGTACATGTTGTTTATCTCTGTACTGTAATGTACTGTATACTGTACATGTTGTTTATCTCTGTACTGTATACTGTATACTGTACATGTTGTTTATCTCTGTACTGTAATGTACTGTATACTGTACATGTTGTTTATCTCTGTACTGTAATGTACTGTATACTGTACATGTTGTTTATCTCTGTACTGTAATGTACTGTATACTGTACATGTTGTTTATCTCTGTACTGTAATGTACTGTATAGTGTATACTGTACATGTTGTTTATCTCTGTACTGTAATGTACTGTATAGTGTATACTGTACATGTTGTTTATCTCTGTACTGTAATGTACTGTATACTGTACATGTTGTTTATCTCTGTACTATAATGTACTGTATACTGTACATGTTGTTTATCTCTGTACTGTAATGTACTGTATACTGTACATGTTGTTTATCTCTGTACTGTAATGTACTGTATACTGTACATGTTGTTTATCTCTGTACTGTATACTGTACATGTTGTTTATCTCTGTACTGTAATGTACTGTATACTGTACATGTTGTTTATCTCTGTACTGTAATGTACTGTATACTGTACATGTTGTTTATCTCTGTACTGTAATGTACTGTATAGTGTATACTGTACATGTTGTTTATCTCTGTACTGTAATGTACTGTATAGTGTATACTGTACATGTTGTTTATCTCTGTACTGTAATGTACTGTATACTGTACATGTTGTTTATCTCTGTACTGTAATATACTGTATACTGTACATGTTGTTTATCTCTGTACTGTAATAATGTACTGTATACTGTACATGTTGTTTATCTCTGTACTGTAATGTACTGTATACTGTACACGTTGTTTATCTCTGTACTGTAATGTACTGTATACTGTACATGTCAATGTTCACACCACTAAAATCTGCTAAACGATTAGACACAGAAGACTAATGTATTCCTTTAAACCTGAACTTCTCCAAACCATCATGATGTAAACACGTCCACACTGACGTGTAGGAATAATCACTCGTCTTCAGGTCACGGCGTGAGGGACTTGAGAAATTAAATAATAAATAAATAAAGTCTGCAGTGGATCTGAAGCCTGAATAAATTTAGAGCAGCACAAAGTAAAACACTGTGAGATTTAGTGAGGTTAAAACCAGGACACACACTGGGGGAGTATATGTAGAGAACGCAGGAGGAGTGTGTGTGTGTGTGTGTGTGTGTGTGTGTGTGTATGTGTGTGTGTTCTGCAGACCTGGGCGTGAGATGGAGGCAGGCCTTTTCGCATGTACACCCCGAACAGCGCATCCTTCCCCAGAGAGATGTTAAACTTTAGGAAGTGAGCCTGGCGCAAGTGGAGCAAAGACCTCCAGAAGACACCAGGAGGAACCTCCTGACTCACTCGCCGTCCCACCTCCAGCTCGCCACTGTTGATACTGCTGTTCCTCAACAGCCATGGCCCTGAGAAAGAAAAAAATAGAGAGAGAGAGAAAGAGAGAGAGAGGAAATCTGTGATACCGGATCAGCTGGATGCAGACAAAAGAAGAGAGAAAAAGAGAGCAAGATAAGTGAGGACGACAGGCTGTCAGAAAGAGAGAGAGAGAGAGACATAGAGAGAGAGAGAAAGAAATAATTTTCTGCTCTATATACAAACACTTGCTGAGAGCCTATGAAGGAAGATCAACACGTCTTATCCCACTGAGACTGCGGTCTGTACTAATGAGTCTGCAGAGTGGGTTGCCAAAGCCATCAACTTAAACTCCAACTCTGCCTTCTCCCATGAGAGACTACAGCACTGTTACTGAGCTGCAAACACTCTCTCTCTCTCTCTCTCTCTCTCTCTCTCTCTCTCTCTCTCTCTCTCTCTCTCTCTCACTCTCTCTCTCTCTCTCTCACTCACACACACACACACACACACACACACACACACACACACACACACACACACACACACACACACACACACACACACAATGTGTATATATATATATTTGAGCTGCAGAGATTCACAGTGGAAGACAGTTATAAGTGAAGAAAATAAAGTGGACTCCTCTACACCACTCCACTCTATACTGTAGGATCTTTCAGTCCCCCTCTTGACTTCCTTCCTTCCTTTTTCATCTCGTCTCTTCACCTTCCTTGTTTTTGTCCTCCCTTACCTTCTATTTTCCTTTCCCTGTCTTTACTCCCAGCCTTCTTCCCATTCTCCATTCCATTTACACTTTCCTTCCTTCTTCCCATTCTTCCCTTCCTTCCTCCATACCTTCCCTCCTTCTTTCCACCGATTCTTATTTCTTCTCTTCCCTTCCCTACATCCTTCATTCTCCGTTGTCCTTCTTTCCTCCCTTTAATTCCTTCCTTACACCCATTCTTTCCTTCTTCCTGTTCTTCCCTTCTTTACACCCTTCCTATTCTTACTTCTCTTCCTTTCTTACACCCGTCCTCCCTCCTTTTCCTTCCTTACACCTTTCCTTCTTCCCATTCTTTCCTTCCTCCTGTCCTTCTTCCCTTTTTTCCTTCCTTCCTTCTTCCCATTTTTTCCTGTCCATACTCCCTTTCGTTTTCCAATTTCTTTCCTTCCTTCACTTTCATCCTTTACTGTCCTTCTTCCCTGCTTTTTTCTTTCTTATGAATAGCAAACCAAAGCTACATTTATGAAACCACTTCTCCGGAAAGTTCACGAACCTGCAGTTTAATTCCAGCTCACGATGCGTAGAATCAACAACAACAGGAAACAAATCACAACATCGAGTAAAATCTATTACTAATCTCGACATGTCACTAAACATAGAAAACAACAAGCAGCACAAATGACTGCAGGATTAAATATCAGCTGTAACTTGGCAAACTGGGAGACAATGTGAGCTCCATGACAGAAACATTAACAGATGGAGTGTTTGAGTGACGCTGAGCCTCGAGGAAAAAACTCTGAGTCAACAAAACACACATCCTGGATAATAATTACACCATGAACACTGAGTAGACCATATTATTATTATTATTATTATTATTATTATTATTATTATTATTATTATTAATCCTAATTATTCGTGTAATGTATCATTTACACTCCTGTTTAATAGAAAAACGAATCATTCAGTCATTCAGTTCCTTTTCAGTAGGGACTTTATCCCAGTCAAGGACACGGGGGAGATAGAGTCTGTCCTGGGAACGCTGGGGATGGAGTGGGAAAACACCCTGGATAGGGCACAGGGCATCAGAGATACACAGGGCAGGAAGGAAGGAAGGAAGGAAGGAAGGAAGGAGAAAGAAAAAAAGAAAGAAAGAAAGAAAGAAAGAAGGGAGGGAGGAAGGAAAGAAGGGAGGAAGGAAAGAAAGAAAAACAAGGAAAAACAAAGCAAAGAAAAGAAAGGGAAAGAAAAAGAAAGAAAGAAAGAAAGAAAGAAAGAAAGAAAAACAGGCAGAAAGAAAGAAAGAAAGAAAGAAAGAAAGAAAGAAAGAAAGAAAGAAAGGGAAGGAACAAAAAAGGAAAAACAAAGAAAAGAAAGGGAAAGAAAAAGAAAGAAAGTAAAACAGGCAGAAAGAAAGAAAGAATGAAAGAAAGAGGAAGGAAGGAACAAAAAACAAGGAAAAACAAAGAAAAGAAAGGGAAAGAAAGGAAGGAAGGAAGGAAGGAAGGAAGGAGGGAAAAAGAAATAAATAAATAAATAAAGACAGGCAGAAAGAAAGACAGGCAGAAAGAGAGAAAGAAAGAAAGAAAGAAAGAAAGAAAGAAAGAAAGCAGTACACAAACAAGTAACAAACAAACAACTCAAAGAAAAAGAAGGAGAAAGGATTGAAGGAAAGAGGAAAAGAGGAGATACTACAGATGCAGTAAACAGTGATTAGATTTAAAACTAAATGAAAAATAGTTCATTCCTTTGGGAAACTTCAGCAAATCCAATCCACCGACTGCCATGTCGGTGGAAGGAAACTGGAAAACGCAGAGGAAACCCAGAGGAAACCCAGAGGAAATGCAGAGGAAACGCAGAGGAAACCCAGAGGAAACCCAGAGGAAACGCAGAGGAAGCCCAGAGAAACGCAGAGGAAACGCAGAGGAAACGCAGAGGAAACGCAGAGAAACGCAGAGGAAACGCAGAGAAAACCCAGAGAAACGCAGAGAAAAGCAGAGGAAACCCAGAAGAAAAGCAGAGGAAACCCAGAAGAAAAGCAGAGGAAACGCAGAAGAAAAGCAGAGGAAACCCAGAAGAACATTAGAGATGGTACAGGAAGTAAGTACAGACTTTTGTGCATCTGAGACAATTTGTGTTACTGCACTCAGAAAAAAACAAAAACCTCTCAGGGAGAAGAGGAAGGGATGGAGAGAGAGGACGAGTGCAAAAGAAACACGAAGGGTTCTAAGGCTATACTGATCACCCCCCACCCCCCAACACACAGGCTCACACACACACACACACACACACACACACACACACACACACACACACACACACACACACACACACACACACACACACACACACACACACACACACACACACACAGAGCTCTGAGTGACAGGCCTGTTAAAAGTCTCACTGCCTCCAAGCCAGTGGGAGTCTGCTCCAGCCCTCCTCATTAACACCGCACATGGATGGAGAGATATGCAGCGAGACCTCAGAGACAGAGTGAAATAGAGAAAAGTTGACATAAGGAGAGGAGGCTGGCCCGCGTAGGCTGAGGGTTTACACTCTGACACGAGCTCGACCGAGCAGAACCGCTCCCGCAGGCTGAAATAAAACTCGGGCTGGTCCCGTCGTCTTCTTCTTTTTCATTTCTCCTTGAGACAAGGTCAAGATGTGACATGTGACAGACAGCATTAAACAGCCGGTGTGGGGCATCTGTGAACGTTCTCCATGTGGATGACTGGGTTTGCCTTTGGGTTCTCTGGGTTCCAGCATAATGTCTGTGCAACATCCCTAAGTGTGAATCAATACGAAACAATTTGTTCCATCAACTCAGTATTAAAGGCACGATGCCCCTCGGACACGTCTGAGCTCATGGGTGGTGTTAAGGAGCGGAGACATAAAACTAAATCTGACTAATATTAGTGTTTTATTGTTCACGTGAGCGTTCTGTGTATCACTACATTAGGAAGTACAGAAAAGAAAGGAACAGAAACAACCTCCATGTGGCTAAAGATCACAGAAGGCAGAAGTCACAATGTGGAGACTTTTCCACGATGACACGTTCAACCACACGCAAACTAGCGCAAGGACACATCACAGCCTGTGTGTGTGTGTGTGTGTGTGTGTGTGTGTGTGTGTGTGTGTGTGTGTGTGTGTGTGTGTGTGTGAGGGGTGTGAGAAAAAACTCCATCAAGCCTGTGGGAAAAAACACTTTAACATGAGCAAGAGGAAGACAGAGAGAGAGAGAGAGAGAGAGAGAGAGAGAGAGAGAGAGAGAGAGAGAGAGAGAGAGAGAGAGAGAGAGAGAGAGAGAGAGAGAGAGAGAGTATATGTGTGGGGGGGTGTTGGGGTGGTGGAAGGGGATAGAGTGAAAGTAATAGAGAGAGGGGATTTGAGAGAGAGTGAGAGCGAGAGAGTGGAATAGTGAGATGGAGAGAGAGAGAGAGAGAGAGAGAGAGAGAAATTCAAGAGAGAGGAAAAGTGAGAGTGAGAACGTGAGAGAGGAATAGAATGAAAGTAATAGAGAGAGGGAATTTGAGAGAGAGTGAGAGCAAGAGAGTGGAATTATGAGATGGAGAGAGAGAGAGAGAGAGAGAGAGAGAGAGAGAGAGAGAGAGAGAGAAGGGAATAGAGAGTGAAATTAAAGAGACAGTAACAGTGAGAGTGGGAACGTGAGAGAGGAATAGAGTGAAAGGAATAGAGCGAGGGAATTCGAGAGAGAGATAAAGAGGAATAGTGGGAGAGAGAGAGAGAGAGAGAGAGAGAGAGAGATGGAGCGAGAGAAACCGCTTCTCTACACTCGAAGCCCATTTCACCCGCCGTCTTCCTGCCCACGTTCCGCCCACGTTCCAGCGATCCTGCACCGATTCTTCCTGTCCGTGCGCTCATTCACTCGCTCCAGTCTTCCTTTCTCTGTGGGTGGACTCAGTTTTGGAGATTTGAGTGAAATAAGGAAGACGTGGAAGCATGCGATTGTGTGTGTGCTGATCAGGAGCAGTCCGTGGTGATGGTCAGTAGGAGTCGTGACGGAGGGCCGCGTGCGTGTGTGTGTGTGTGTGTGTGTGTGTGTGTGTGTGTGTGTGTGTGTGTGGGAGAACCCGTGTTAGTCCGACGCTCACCACAACAAAACAATAATAGACCAAATCTGCGATGGAACATAAGCTTCAACAGCTTTATTTTTCAAGGGAGAACAGAATGATTAAAAAGCGACAGACGAGCTCATCATCATCATCATCATCATCATCATCATCATCATCACGTTGGTTCTGCCTTTGATCCTATGCTAAAAGGTCATTTTTATCATGGGGGCTCAGGTTACTCTGCAACAAACGTGACATATGCCACACACACACACACACACACACACACACACACACACACACACACACACACACACACACACACACACGCTGCGGTTGTCACCATTGTATACCTTTTTTTTTTGCCAGCGTTGCTATAACAACCAATGGGGATACAGGAGTGAATGTGAGTGTAAGTGGATAATGTGACAGGAATATTGTAGAAGATGTTTCTGCAATTCATCAAACATACTCTGATATTTGTGTGCTTTCTAAACACACACACACACACACACACACACACACACACACACACACACACACACACACACACACACACACACACAAACACACCACACACACACACATGCACAAAAATATATGAAAAGCTATAATGATGAAAAAAAAAGATAGAAATAATGAAAAACCTAATTTTAAGTATTTCTCACTTAAAAAAAAATTCAAAATATTAACGCATGGAAATTTTACCATTGGCAAGTTTTACAATTAAAAAATATAGAATTTATTATTATTATTATTATTATTATTTATTTTTAAATAATGTTTTTGTATCGCGACACAATTTCTGTAAATATGTAAATGATTCGATTTGCTATCTTTAACCGTATCATTTTACACCCAACCTAAAACCCTTACAGTGATTTTTAACTGAATAAACTAAAGACAGTTTGTTTACTATCATAAAACAAACAAACAAACAAACAAACAAACAAATAAATAATCTATTTTTTTCCCTCATTAATCTACACTCGGTGCTCCATAATGAAAAAAAAAGTGAAAACAGAAGTTTAGAAATGTCTAAAATGGTTGAAAAGAAAAGTGTAATATCACAGGTACTGTACATCCTGTAAGTGTTCGACACTCTCGGTTCTCCTGACGGTTACTGAGATGTTTCTACACCTTGTCAGGAGACACACGGCTCTCCGCGAAGGTCTCGCAGCTGACAATGAGATCAGAGGAACAACTAATCCACGAGGTCACTGAGGAACGTCCTGCAGAGCTCAGAGACGCGATGGTTTGAAGGCCCAGATCTGAGGAATCCACTGTAACCCCAGTGTAAATATTAATATGCAGATGAGAAGCTCAAATCCTTTGTTTTTTATGGATTTTTTTTTCTGAAGGATTAATGACTGTGTGTATCAGTGATTACTACAGTAATTAGCTAGTAGTAAGATGTTAGATTAAAGATGGCCGTTATCTCTGACGAGCTGCTGATACGTATCGCTAAGTGTGTGTGCGCGTGTGTGTGCGTGTGTGAGACGGGAAAAGAGAAGGATCCAGCTGCTGAGGTTTAAAAGAGTATTTTAATGACTAGAGGTATATTCGCTGGTGTTCATCTTATTCATCCAATTCTTATTAAGGCAAAAAATGAAAAAAAAAAAAAAACGAACGAAGAGAGAGAAAGACACTCACTCTCTCTCACTCATTTACTACCGCTTATCCGAACTACCTCGGGTCACGGAGAGCCTGTGCCTATCTCAGGCGTCATCGGGCATCGAGGCAGGATACACCCTGGATGGAGTGCCAACCCATCACAGGGCAGAGAGAAAGACAGATGAATAAAATTCCATTTGAATACAACATATTTAGGAAAATCCGTGTGAAGACGTTCCCAAGCACGCTAGTGCGGTCTGGCTAGTTTTTCCTAACACCTGTAACGTATTGGGTGAAATGTGGAAAATAAACAAAAGACAAAAGACCAGAATTTACAGTATATTGTAGAAACTGATAACTACAGTTTTCACTTGAACGTAACGTCAAAGAGATCCGAATCCTTGAAAACGGTGGAGTGCGATCACGGAAAGACGCGACCCGGTAACCTCCTGTTCCTGTGATCAAGAAGCCGAACTACAGACAACAAATACACGTGAGCAGGGCCTGAGATGAGAATTCCTTTCAAATGCTCACCCCCACTACCTCACCCCCCTCTTCAACCCTACACTCGTTTCCGTTTCTCGTTCCTACCTCTGCCTCCGGAGGGCACCGTTGCTACGTCTCCGGTGCTGGGGATGCCGGTGCTGAGGCCGGTGCTGACGAGATGCCCGTTGGTTGGCTTCAGACGCCAGTTCAGTCCGAGCAGATTGAGAGCTGGGAGAAGGGAGAGAAAAAGAGAGAGAGGGATTTCTGAAACAGAACATGACAGAGTACCTCAACATCGACACCACGGCATGTATGCATCGCTAACCCAACATGACAGCAAGGAACTTAGCTGCAATACCCGCTGCCTGCCTGGAACGCACACATCCGCTCATTATACACGCTGATGCAGTTCGGCACAGGCTTCGTGCCCACTCAGGCATAGCAAAGCTACACTTTACCTGAGCAACTGTGTGAGAAACCAGGCTTCACCCAAAAAAACCGTCAAAACGCCTGTCCCTGATGACTCAGTCAAGCAGACGGCAGGCTGATGTCGAGTGCCACATGACGAGATGTCACAAAAGGCACAGCGCTTATCTCGACATACACGGGCAATGCAAGGGACGGGAAAATTGCTTCGGAAAAGACGAAATTAGTTTTTAAGTCAGAGTCAGACAGAGGAATTGTTCACCCGCGTTTCTTTAGACTCTTTTTTTTTTTTTTGAGGAATGATGACACAATTTTCCAATTTTCTACCTTCTAATAGACATGTACATGTTTAAAGACATGATGACATGCAGGATCATTTAAAGCATTATTAAAACATTTAAATAACAAAATGAACACACACACACGCACACACACACGTACGCGCACACACACACACGCACACACACACACGCACGCACACACGCACGCACAAGCACGCACACACACGCACGCGCACGCACACACACGCAAGCACACACACACACACACACACGCACGCACGCACACACACACGCACGCACACACACACACACACACACGCACGCACACACGCACGCACGCACACACACACGCAAGCACGCACACACACACACACGCGCACACACACACGCACACGCGCACACACACACACACACACACACAGGCACGCACGCACACACGCAAGCACACACACACACATGCGCACACACAGGCACGCACACACTCACGCAAGCACACACACGCAAGCACACACACACACGCACACACACACACACAGGCACGCACGCACACACAGGCACGCACACACACACAGGCACACACACATGCACACATGCACACATGCACACACACACGCACTCACATGCACACACACACACACACACACACACACACACACACACACACACACACACACACAGACACATGCACACACACACACACACACACACACACACACACACACACACACACACACACACACACACACACACACACACACACACACACACACATGTTTGACGTTTATTGTACTATCCCTATTAATGCTACACATAGAAATCGAATAGAAATCTAACCTCAGAAACCAAACAAAAACATTTAAGCTCTTTGATTCATTTTTTTTAACCATGCTTAAAACTATCATATATTCATTGGTTCCCACCAAGGCATCAGCCCCCCCCCCCCACACACACACACACTTCGACTCAGAGAGAAGATGCCGATGTCTGCAGTCTCAGTGATAATGACTCACCTCAGTGCTCAGTCCTCCATCACCCCTAAATCTCATCCTCGCAAAATCAATGCCTTCCTACTCGTCCCTCACACTCACACGCACTCGCTCTCCATCACACACACACACACACACACACACACACACACACACACACACACACACACACGCTTTCTCTCTCTCTCTCACACTCCAGAATGAATGCAGCAGGCCCTCTTATCATTCCTGTGTGAAGTGACTGCTCTGGCCAAAAGAAAGTGCTGACTCCTCCAGCCCATCTGCTGCTCTGCTGTCAGCTACTCTATTGTCACTCACTTGGGCATGCACACACACACACACACACACACACACACACACACACACACACACACACACACACACACACACAAACACACACACACACACACACACCTTCCTCTTCTCTGCCCTCATCACGGTCCAGTCCGAATCCATGAACTCATATTTTCACTGCCATGTGATTCGTTTCGTACCTTCGTACAAAGAACTGAATTTGGTTTCTATGGTACCAGGAGGTGCCAATCAACCTGCCTGCAATCATCACCGCCTCATCAGACAAACAAGAGGGCTTTGTCTCAAATCACACACTACTTTAATGAATAGTGTGTGAATCTAGGTTCCTATAAACACAGTATATATAAAACTAGAACGCTTTTATTATGCTTTTATTTTATTCTCCCGAATCCTGACGTGTTCGTGGCTGGTAAAATTCCCATAAAGTTCCATTTTCTCGGCTGCTTTCCATCTCGTTCACACAAAAGCAAATGGAGTAAATGGTCAATCAGCAGAGCTGCAGCGTGCCGTTTCATGCCTTTCCTTCTCTTTGGGTTTCCTTCTCTTTGACTTTCCTCTTTCGTTCTTTCTCTACCTCCGTCACGTCGTGTCACATTGACGGTAAACACTTAAACGCAGCGTACTCCAGCAGGTCGGACACAACGGTGCCTGGGAAAAGCAGATGTTCGGCCTGTGCTAGGCTCAGTTGGGAGCCTACAGCCTTTCAGTTAGGAAAAACTAGCCAGACCGCACTGTTCTATCTTGACGTTGTTACAAAAAAAAAAAAAGGACAAAAGACTTAATTGTCTAGAAGTGATAGCTTAAAAAATAAGAGTTTGGCGTTTCAGTATATCGGAGAAGGGGGTAATAAGATTATCGGTGGGTTTTGTACTCGATCAATGACGATACAATTGAATCTAATCTAATCCAGTCTAATCTAAAAAAATATTTTTTTTAATTTGTGTATTTTGTAAATAATTTTACAAATTGGTTGTCTAATGTCCACATTTCCATTTTTTATTTTACTTTTCTGTTCTACAAGTGCTTGAACACGAGTTAAAAATAAAACAAAACTAAAAAACAGCATTTTTAAATCAATTATTCATTCATTCATTCATTCATTCACGTTCTACCGTTTATCCGAACTAACTCGGGTCACGGGGAGCCTGTGCCTATCTCAGGCGTCATCGGGCGTCAAGGCAGGATACACCCTGGACGGAGTGCCAACACATCACAGGGCTTAAATCAATTATCATCAGCTTAATTATTGTCCCATCTAACATTATTTGCAAAGGCTTAGATTAGCCACTTAACTGTCAACGTCTTTTCGTCATCTTTCTCTTTCGTCTTCTGAAATTTTTGGAACCGTTTTAACAAAAGACGCTGATTTGACGGTCAGAAGTCCACAAACGTTCGGATGAATCCGTATCGGTGTGTAACTGAGTACCGATAACATCTGTTTAAGTGTATCTAAGAAACAAAGTTATACCTTCCCGCTGTTACCCTTGCATGTGGAAAGTTAACTGCCCCCTAGGAACTTGATCAACAAATGAAGCAAATGAACTGATAATTAGATTTAGCTGATAGAACACAGTCAGACCTGACTGCAGCGCTGTTGAATCCACAGCTTACGTCTATGAACCCTCAGTGTGAAGCACACACTTTCCTCAAGCTCATTACGGCGCCGTCAAAGAAACTTCCAGAAGCGTGGAATAAAAAAGTTGTTCGGATTCACTGTGAAAAGGTTTACAAAGTCATTTTGAAGTCTGATGAACCGCGGTAAGAGCCCCTACTGGCAAACGGAGATGACTTGACCCAGTGGAAAACCTTCCCGAGCGTCGCTTCTTAGCGCACAACCACAACTCACCCGGAAAGTCATCAAAAAAACTGCAGACTTTTCTAGCTTTTTTTGCTGGTGTGTAAGACTTTACAGTTGCTAATAGACTGGGCAAAAAGAAGATTTGTGAGAGATTAGCAAGGTGGAAAGGATGGATAACTAAAAGAGCTCTCGTCGTACAAGCAAAACAGCACCTGGGTAATCCTAAAGCTTTGAGAAATGATGGAACTTTTGGATAATAAAACAGATCCTGTTTTATGTGGTGTAAAGAGAAAAAAAAAGATGGTAGTGGTAGCGTAACAGTATAAAAAAAACTAGAACGTACATTTCCTGAAGAAAATGTGAATGGTGCTTGCACGTGGCAAGTTCCCCTCATCGTGCTGAGTGTTTTGCTATGTCACATGTCCATGTTGTGCTAAATTTTGATTTTCACATGACATCTCGTGACATCACATGACGTGACCAGAATACATGTGAGGCAGTTCCCCTCATCGTGCTGAGTGTTTTGATATGTCACATGTCCATGTTGTGCAAATTTTTAATTTTCATGTGAAATCACGTGACGTCACGTGACTTCATCAAATTACACGTGAGGAAGTTCCCCTCATTGTTCTAAGTGTTTTGATATGTCACATGTCCATGTTGTAAAAAGTGTTTTTGATTTTGCATATTTTGGGGGTGGGGCTGCGGCACAAACGTTTGGCCAATCGGTACACCGATTTAAAAAAGGAGCTGGCCGAGTTTGGTGTAGACAGTTCAAAAGCTTGCCGAGTTATAAACCTCCAAAGTTTATAATGGGAGTCTATGGGAAAAAAGGCCATTTTGAGACCCGGTACCGAAAGTACCGGTACTCGGATCGCTTAGAAAAGTCATAGCACACCTCTCATCAATGAGCCGGTCAATCTGACACCTCATTCATGGGTCTAGGTAAAAAGCTGCGGGACAAGTTACACGCCGAAGTTTTGTCCGGAAGAGTATGCACAATAGTAAGAATGGTGTTTTGCAAGCACCATTAATAATACTAGAACGGTACATTTCCTAAAGAAAATGTGAATGTGCTTGCACGTGTCAAGTTCCCCTCATCGTGCTGAGTGTTTTGATATGTCACATGTCCATGTTGTGCTAAATTTTTTATTTCGCTAATTTTGGGGGCGGGGCTACACGTGACATCAGTTCCCCTCATCGTGCTGAGTGTTTTGATATATGACATGTCCAGGTTGTGCAAAATTTTTGCTCATTTTAGGGGCGGGGCACGCCGAAGATTTGTCCGGAAGAGTATGCACAATAGTAAGAATGTTGCTTTGCAAGCACCATTAATAATATAATAGTGTAGAAAAATTCAGTCGTGTGGATGTGAGCCGACATCGAAGTTGTACTCGGGTTTTGCACCAAAACAATGAGGAATTTACCATTACACTGATTTGTCATCTCTCATAAAAAGGCTTCAGGATAATATGGAATAAATTCCTTCAGATAAATAAAGGCGCAAACCTCAATTTAATTTAATATTATTATTAATAATAAAAAAAAAGCAGCTTAATATACTGTGATATCCTTCAGATGTACCTCAGTGCTGTGCAGCTGGGATGAAGCGAGCCCCATTAGCATAGCATTCACCAACTTGCTAGTTATCTAGCTTAACTCACCTGATCGAACATCTTAAGGTTTTGAGCTAGTTAAGATGAAGTAAGCTATTACTATTTTATTTAATTTTTTTTTTTTTATTTGAGCTAGTTAAGATGAAGTAAGCTCTTTGCCACCTTTGGCTTTTTCTGTGGTAGTAAGCTATCCTAGCTGAGGAACAAGCTAATGCTAAGCGAGGGAGCTAGCGACAACTGTGAAGTGAAAGCAAGCGATTTTATTTTTTGTAAGACTTTGACATAATTGTGGCTTGAGTAAGAGATAGAAACATGAAGCCAGTATGTTGTTCTCTCTCCTCACTCTCAGGTTTTCGTCTCTCCTGACTGCACCTGAATGATACCGCAATCTGGATGTTATTCGTCTGTCTAACACCAATACGGATGATGGAAGAAAAAAAAAATACTAATATTGTTATTTTGAATTGTCGGTTCGAATAGTTCTCTTTGGAAATTTATTAGGCATGCGCTAAGCCTAGCGTAATACCAAAATAACAATATCACTCATAACCTTATGTCTATGTCTCCATTGTAGGTGGCCAATATTTCTCAGCATGATGGTGAAATTACATCATATGGGATTCTGGATGTGGCGTAATTTCGCTGTGGAGCTCACCATAAGCCTTAGTAAATCCTTCCCCGTCACGCATGTGTGCTTATCACCTTCACCAGGAGAAAATGACAGAGTTGAAACACGCTCATCCTCAAAATGAATCCTGCTTAGCTCTATCTCCGGACATCAGAGCTCCTTATTCAGCAGGAGAACCCGACCTAGTTGGTTCCTGCTGTGATATACTCCTGTATATGTTTGTGTGAACCGGTGGCCTGCAGGGGTCAGTGTGCAGTGTGTATTGAGGGCTGAATACATTTCTGTGTCTCTACACACATAGATACGAGGAAGAACTCAGGCAGAAAGTGCTGATGGTAGAGCGATAAGGGATTTTCGCAAGTGAGCGATGATTTTGTTACATAACCACGCTGAAAGTTTAATTAAGCTCCTGTTCTCCTTACAAATAGTCATCACAAATGAGCGGACATGCTTATGCCTTGTCTTACTCAACACACATAATTTAGCCCTATTACGTTCTTTGCTGTAGAACCTTAAATAGAAAATAATTTTAAAAAATTCTATTTGACTTTGAATAAATTGGTGTAGATGTGTTCCGTGCTATAGAACCAAATGTCCAGGGGGTGGAGACAGACCTGATCCAGCTCCTCCCACTTGGGTAAAGACAAACCAAATATCCAAAGGGTGGAGTCAGACCTGATTAAGCTCCTCCCACCTCATGAAATTGAACCAAATATCCAGGATGTGGAGTCAGACCCGATCCAGCTCCTCCCACCTGGGTAAAGTCGAACCAAATATCCAGGATGTGGAGTCAGACCCGATCCAGCTCCTCCCACCTCAGTGAAATTGAACCAAATATCCAGGATGTGGAGTCAGACCCAATCCAGCTCCTCCCACCTGGGTAAAGTCGAACCAAATATCCAGGATGTGGAGTCAGACCTGATTCAGCTCCTTCCACATGAGTGAAGTCGAACCAGATATCCAAAGGGTGGAGTCAGACCTGATTAAGCTCCTCCCACCTCAGTGAAATTGAACCAGATATCCAGGA
The DNA here is from genome assembly GCF_022655615.1 of Tachysurus fulvidraco. Taxonomy (NCBI): domain Eukaryota; kingdom Metazoa; phylum Chordata; class Actinopteri; order Siluriformes; family Bagridae; genus Tachysurus; species Tachysurus fulvidraco. The sequence goes on from NC_062538.1 coordinate 4,088,959, forward strand.
TGTGGAGTCAGACCCGATCCAGCTCCTTCCATATGAGTGCAGTCGAACCACATATCCAGGATGTAGAGTCAGACATGATCCAGCTTCTGCCACTCAGCTGAAGTCAAACCAAATATCCAGGAGGTTTCAGACCTGCTCCTACCACATAACTGAAGCCAAAACCTCCAGGAGACGAACCAAAAATCCAGGGTTTGGAGACCACCAAGTGTGTGTTGTGTATTAGGGATTAGGTTTATAGGAGGCATTCGATCAGGTCCAGCTTCACCCCCTGCTCTTTTGCTTCAGCACTAAAAACTCTGCAGTCTCGCTCGGATTGGACCAGAATTCCCAGGATAGGCTCCAGATCCACAGTAACCCTGACCAGGATAAAGTGGCTACTGAAGGTGAATTAATGGACTTATGAATTCAATTACATTCTACATTCTATTAAAATTCTAATAACATTCCAATGAATTACATAACATCTCTACAGCAGTAAGAACGCTGGCATTTTCAGCTACTTATTACTTTACTGCCAGAGAGAAATATTCCTGCAACAGCTCAGTGTACAGTTTAATAATCGCCTCTTCTCTTTATCTCGAACGGTAGAACAGAGGCGGCAAAAGCACTAAAAGTAAAAGTGCGATTTATCATCAAATTAATGCTCTGCTAAAAGCTGAAGAACAGCTTTAACTCACTTTACTCAAGTTAATGCAGTCTTACCTTCACCTGAGCGTACAGTACGAGCGTATACGAAAGCACAAGAAACTAGAGGGAAGACGTCTAGTTTTAGCCACAGCTGGTAAATTAGAGCTTCTTTTACTAAAGAAGGAATGTGAGAAAACCTTAGCTAAGGCTAACCAACGAGATTGGTAATTTCTCAAATGTTAGCAAGCGTAAATTCTTATTTGCCACATTGTTTGGACCAGTGGTCCCCGACCCCCGGGCCGCGGACCGGTACCGGTCCGTGGACCAAATGGTACCGGTCCGTGGACCAAATGGTACCGGGCCGCCCAAGGAACATTAAATTATTTCCATTTTATTTACTGTGGTGTATTTCTCTCGGGTTTAAGGATGAGAGGTTAACCGGGAGCTGAGAGACGTGACCTAAAGCCGTACCAATACCGCGCATGCGCAAAATATCATGCTATCGGGCCGGGTTTAGGTGACGTCTGGAGCTGAGCGTCTGCAAGCGGCAGTGGCGTTGTAGCTTTGGTGGAGAGAAAAGGTGTGTATCCCAGTCTATTAGCAACTGTATCACTGTTCTCTCTGTTCACCGGTACTTTGTCATGTTTAACAGTGCTTGGTGTACGTGTGTATTGTGTTTGGTCAAATTTAACCCACAAATTAGCAAAAATGAGCCCGAAACAGACGTCGTTAGAAAGTTAGAGACTCTGCCGGTGTTCTGGATTAAAGTCATGGCGGAATATACTGAGATTGTCACCACAGCACTTAAATCCCTATTGCCATTTCCGACATGCTATCCGTGTGAAGCGGGGTTTTCTGCAGTGACGGCAACCGAAACAAAACAACGGAATAAACTGGACATAAGCGACACACTTCGGGTGTCATTGTCTCCTATTACCCCAGATGGAACCGTCTCGTTGCAAAGAAACAAGCTCAGGGTTCTCATTGATTTAGCGTTGTAGTGAGTTAAAAAAGGCATGTTTAATTACAATTAAATTAAAATTATTCATTTTAATTTAATTGTGTAGCCGCCACCCCCCAACCCCAGCAGGCCGCGGTAAAATTATCAAACATTGACCGGTCCGCGGCAAAAAAAAAGGTTGGGGACCACTGGTTTGGACAGTCTGATAAACAAATAGAAGGAAATAAATAAATAAAGAGAATGAGGAAATGTGGCTTGCTAAGCTAAAGCAAAACCTTCTAACTAGCGTGATAGTGCGCGTAGCAGCTTAGCCAAAATAGTCAGTTGTTTGGTTTAGTTTTGCACAGCAGCACCGTGTGTTCTTTTGATAAATAAGGAAGTTTGCAGAACTGTCCGCGGAGGTAAGGATGTAACGTATGACAAGGGTTGTCTTGTGTCTTGTGTGAACATTACACTCATACACACTCATTCACACAGATCTGTAACCTTGTAGCTGTAACGTTAAGACAACAAGATGGTTCTACTGTAGCTCTCTGTGAAGATGTGAAACTTTCTGGCCTTTAGCAGTGAAAATCAGAACCGCAGGAAAGTCTTCGACAAACTCAGTTTGCGATAATCATGAATTATGAAGAGGAAATGTGTTAAACGAGAAATTAATGAGATGGTGCATAATGCGTTATGTAATCTCTGTGTATGATTCACTTTGTGAAGGAGAGGTATAATGTTACCTGCTAGGAAAGAGAGAGAGAGGGAGGGAGAGAGAGAGAGAGAGAGAGAGAGAGAGAGAGAGAGAGAGAGAGATAAGGACATAGACAGACAGAGAGAGCAACAGAATGAAAGAAACACACAGACAGCAAAGAGAGAGAGACAGAGAGAGAAAGACACAGACAGGAGAGACAGAGACAGTCAGAGATACGAGAGAGATAGAGTGACAGAGTGACAGAGAGAGAGACAGTCACAGACAGAAGTGAGAGACCAACAGACAGACACGGACAGAAAGCAGAGAGAGATAGAGTGAGAAAGACACAGACAGGAGAGACAGAGAGAAAGCAGAGAGAGATGAGTGACAGAGAGAGAGAGAGACAGTCACAGGCAGAAGAGAGAGACCAACAGACTGACACAGACCCAGACAGCAGAGAGGGACAGACAGAAAGAGGCAGACACAGTCAGGAGAGAGAGAGAAAGAGAGAGAGAGGAGAGAGAGAGAGACAGACAGCAGAGAGAGAGAGAGAGAGAGACAGAGAGAGAGAGAGAGAGACAGACAGACAGTCAGGAGAGAGAGAGAGAGAGAGAGACAGTCAGGAGAGAGAGAGAGAGACAGACAGCAGAGAGAAAGAGAAAGAGAGAGAGAGAGACAGCAGAGAGAGAGAGAGAGCAAGAGAGAGAGAGAAAGGGAGACAGGCACAGTCAGGAGAGAGAGAGAGAGAGAGTTCCCGGAGAATTCCCCTGTTGGTCCATTTAGCTGGGATGTACAGTGGAGTGATGGGAAGAAGCGGAGGACTGGGGCTCTCACTTCACTTTGGTCATGTAGAAAAGATGAACCTCGACGGAGGATACGAAAGAATTTGGACAAAGGTTCTTGCTGATGTGGGACGAAGCAGACCAGGAACTGCAGCACTGGCAGCTTTTTACCCTCCTCTCCTGATGGGATAAATCACATGTACTACCACAGACACCTTTAGTCAATCACACGGAGGTGAAGGTTCCAAACATCGGAGCCGAGCGACAGGAGAAGTTAGGGATGTAGGGGCAAAACTTTTCCTAATCTCTCTCTCTCTCTCTCTCTCTCTCTCTCTCTCTCTCTCTCTCTCTCTCTCTCTCTCTCTCTCTCTCACACACACACACACACACAGGAAAACATCCTGAAATTTGTAAAAAAAAAAAAACAAACAAAAAAAAACCCCAACTCTTTTACATTTTCACATTCCATTCAAAGTTGTAAGCTTGAGCCCGTTTGAACATTTGCACCTTCTGAATCGTGCGTGCTTTTTAAATGACATGTGAAAGTCTTTTAAAAACGTCGACATGTTTTAGCATGACGTGTGAATCCTTTTTTTTTGCTTTGTCTCGCTCAGGATTCGCCATCACGGGCCTCACAGAGAGCACCGACGCTACGCCGTCGCCTTCCGCTGCTTTTCTTAACCGTGTGTTCTACGGCGCATTTGTATTAGACGATGACAACAGATTCGCGAGACGTAGCACATCTGTTTCCGTTCACACGGTGTGAAAAAGCCTTGTAACATGCCATCACTTAAAGCGAGAAATACAAATTGGCATTTAAATGTGCAAATGAATGTCGGAAAGGAGTCGTGATTGACGGCGAAGCTTCAAAACCCCAGACTTAGAAGAGATTCGGGATAGAAAACAAACCCTGTCGGTACAAACTCACCACGAGGGCTGTTCTAAGCCGTAGTGGGCTGGACTGACGGTATCTCGGATGAGCGTGTTTCTCGGGTCAGCGTGTGGTTACGCGCAATGACGAGTCGTTTTTGAGCACCGACGTGTCGTGCCAGTAAGTGACTCAGAGGATGAGTCAGATGGTCGGGAGCCGTTTGTGCATTAAATCAGTGTGTGTGTGTTGAGGAGTCTAGTTAATCTCTTAAAGCAAAAAAGATGATGGTTCACAAGCTGCCAACACAGGCACATATGCACACACACACACACACACACACACACACACACACACACACACACACACACACACACACACACACACACACACATTCTAAGCTTGCAACCATATATGAATATTATTCAGAATGACAGATTTGTTTTAAATGAATACAAATACAGTAGATTTTTTTTTTTTTTTTTTTGCCAGAACGGATCCTGCGGAAATCAACAAAAACCTTGTGAAAGAGGAAGTTTTTACTTTCACACGGGCACGGGTGAGCACTCGCATTTGAAGCTTGCGGGATAAACAAGGACCCTGATGATTAATCTTTCATTCATTCATTTTCTACCACTTATCCGAACTTCTCGGGTCACGGGGAGCCTGTGCCTATCTCAGGCGGCATCGGGCATCGAGGAAGGATACACCCTGGACGGAGTGCCAACCCATCGCAGGGCACACACACTCTCATTCACTCACACACTACAGACAATTTCCCAGAGATGCCAATCAACCTACCATGCATGTCTTTGGACCGGGGGAGGAAACCGGAGTACCCGGAGGAAACCCCCGAGGCACGAGGAGAACATTGTTTTCTAAAATAAATCTACCTGTATGACTGTTTTGTCCTTCGTAGTATTCTGTTTTTTTTTTCGAAAGAGGGCGTTTTTCCAAGACCTCCTGAAACACGCCCACTTTACGTCGTGGTAACGAAACCCCTGGAATTCAGTGAATGCCTTCCTTTGTTTTTCTAATAAAGACCCCGGAATTATAAAGTTTTAGAATCGAGGTTTATTCTAAAGACGTTATCGAGTGTCCACGTGTCCACGTTTGGCCGAACTCAGGACACGATGGAGCTTCGCCTGGATGAGTCGAGGCTCTAATCACAGTATAGATTCTTTTCTTCTATTACTTCAAGCAGGGAACTAATTAATCAATACACTAGGCATGTGATGGAGCTTATGATGGCTGGCAAATGGCACTGAAATATAAACCCCAACTAATCTGTGGGCCTTAGATCCAGAATCAGGAATAACTCATCGGCTTATTAACTTAATCACTGACCGTCATCGTTTGTGGCCAGAGCTTGTGTTCCGGAAAACAACAGACTTCCTTTTATTCTTATCGTTCGATCGTTAAATTAAAAAAAAAAAAGGATAAAAATAAATTATGATGGATTCATTGATTTTGCACAATTATTTACTGTAACTCAACCGCTGACGCTGGGACTCCCTGAGGATTTATCTACAGCAAGCGGTGCTGAAGCAAAGCCGGGAAGAAGAAAGAGTGAAAGACTTCTGCTCTCTTCTGTCTGTTGTGGTCAGGAAAGCGCTTCTTCTTCTTCTTCTTCTTCTTCTTCTTCTTCTTCTCGAAAGCAAAGACAATGTGAATAGAATGAGAAGGAGTTTGTTCCAGGACAATACTTAGAATCTGGAGTTTTCTGGACACGTCTACACGACACATGCGACCTCTATACCAGCGAATTACTTTCCTTTCCGCCACCCATCTGCATTCAGAAATACATTTCCCATCTTTTTTCTGTAGTATTTTTATTTTCAGTGACTTATTTTTTTTTGACACAGACAGACAGGATCTAGAATAGATCTAAAGCCTTTATTTTGTCACATAGACATTAAGGCAAAGTGAAATTATTTCTTCACATATCCTAACTTTGGGGGGCACGGTGGCTTAGTGGTTAGTACGTTCACCTCACGCCTCCAGGGTTTGGGGTTCGATTCCCGCCTCCGCCTTGTGTGTGTGGAGTTTGCATGTTCTTCCCGTGCCTTGGGGGTTTCCTCCGGGTACTCCGGTTTCCTCCCCCGGTCCAAAGACATGCATGGTAGGTTGATTGGCATCTCTGGAAAATTGTCCGTAGTGTGTGTGTGAGTGTGTGAGTGAATATGAGTGTGTGTGTGCCCTGCGATGGGTTGGCACTCCGTCCAGGGTGTATCCTGCCTCGATGCCCGATGACGCCTGAGATGCCCGAGAAGTTCGGATAAGCGGTAGAAAATTAATGAATCCCGACTTTGGAGGTTTGGGTCAGAGTACAGTGTCAGCCATGATACAGCACCTCTGGAGCAGAGAGGGTTAAGGGTGTGTGTTCAAGGGCCCAACAATGGCAGCTTTCAGTGTTTGGGCTTGAACCCTGATCCTCCCATCAACAACCCAGAGCCTTAACCACTTAATCCACCACTGCACTGACTACATGTGTTGCTGTATCCGGTTGGGTATGTGACGAATAAAATATACCTCTTTGTAAAAAGCAAAGCAAAATCAATGAGAATAAAACAGTTCGAAAGGATGACAGACAGTTATCCGGACTTCTATCCCGTGTCTCTGCGCCTCGCCCTGCGGCCACCTCCATCGCCGTCGTCACCTCCACCGTCACCGTGACCCCACGGACGCTCTTAAACACGCCGATGGATTATCGATAACCACTAAATAATTCAACAAGCTCCACATTCGCTGCTTATATACTGTCGAACCCTTCAGAAGCCCCAACCTTAGAGCTTTGAAGTATCGACTACAAAGAGCCGAAGAGCCGAGAGTGAAGAAACAGCCCAGAGTAAGGAAAGAACGCAGAGAGAAGATCGTCTCCTGGGGAGGGACGACTGAGCGAGAAAGACAGAAGCTGAGCCGGATTCAAAGACTTTGGGATGTATATCCGTGTGTGTGTGTGTATATCCGTGTGTGTGTGTGTGTGTGTATCTGTGTGCGATCTTTTTAATCACAATGCAAACGATAGAAATAAAAAATAATAGCAGTTAAAACACCAATACTGATAAATGTAACACCTCGAACTTGTCATCTCCATCTTTCCCCTAGGGAAGAAAACTACCAGTGTGTGCTGTTCGAAAGAAAACAGGGATTGGAGGATGTCCCTGAGGATCACACACACACACACACACACACACACACACACACACACACACACACACACACACACACACACACACACACAGAAACACACTCACACACACACAACCTCAACCGTGCTGACGCAACTCAGCTCCACTTCAGAGCAATATCTGTCTGACCTTACAGGAGCATCTTACACCTCCTCTACTGTCACGAAACACACACACACACACACACACACACACACACACACACACACACACACACACACACACACACACACACACACACACACACACACACACAGCCTTTAGAAAGAATGTGTGTTTGAGTGTGCACATGTGTCTATGTGAACGAGAACATAAGAAAAGATAAAAACAGCGAGACGTAAACACCCGGACTCTAAGGGCACCTTCATATATGTAACATGTATTTTGAATCCTTTATCCACCAGTGAGCAAGCGGGAAGCAGGAAAACAAGCAGGATGTTCACGACGTCCTGATGTTCACAGCCGTGCGACTCCAACCCGCTCGGGATATTCGGTTCGATGCCGTGCGTCGCCGTGTCTTTTCGCGGTAGAAAGTTTGAAATCAACACGAGACGAGATGATATACAGGACAGAGTTTCCACACGTAAAGTCCTGTTTTTTTTATACAGAGCAGAAGGAATCGCCGCTATGTCCATGTACAGTATAGACTCTTTACTAAAAAGACGTTATTTTAGACGAGAAAGAAAATGTCACACTGCTGTCACTCTAATGACAACCTATTCTTCAGGTCTTTCCATAATCGAGCCTCCTCCTCAAACTCCGGGTTCTCCTTGAAACCATTCGGGAAGATTAACAGATTTAAATAGAAACGCAATATTATGAATCCTGAAATACGTGAATATATGATTCGGTATCGCATGAAATGGTGACACGTGAAATGAAGCTGCATCGTGCAGAAGGGAAGGAACCTCCACGCTCTTTACTACGCTTATTACCCACAGATTGCGGTTTCAAGCCTGGATGTATATTTATATATTTATAGATCTCTTCTAATCGGTGTGTAATCATCTGACGATTCGATGTGTCGACTCGCTAGTTCTCAGGTGTTTGACGAATCGAATGTCTGAATGAAACCACCATATTTCATACGGTCGGGAATAACAACATGTTTCAGAGCGAACAGCCGTAAACGTAAAGTATTAATTTCACCGGTAAACAAGACGAAATATATACAATCCTTCTTTCATCATTTTTATCACACACACACACACACACACACACACACACACACACACACACACACACACACACACGACTCCTTTATGATGGAAGAGTTGTTTGCAGTCCTGCTCATCTCCTCGTGTGTGCCTCAGATATGTGTTTGATTGAGGTTTACAGGTGGGCTCGCTTCCACAGCCTGTGAATACAAATCAGAGGCTACGGTGTGATACAGCAGCGAGGATCCCATGAGAATCCGTTCAATCTGATTGCATCAGGCTCTCCAAAGCCGCCTCCTGCTCCTGCTCCTGCTTACTTCACACCTATTAGTCAGTTTAGAGTCGGCAGTGACTCTTCTGTTCCGTTTGCTATTTAGATGGTTTGATTTCACATTGAACACAATAAAAAAAAAATCCTGATTGGATTTTTTTTGTGGTTTGCTATTTGAATTCATTTTTCAAATAAAACAAGCAAGAAAAACAAATAAACAAAACAAAACAAAAAACCTTTTACATGGAACAAAATTAAATGAATAAAAAAAGTACAAAAAAAAAAAAAGAGAAACGAAATGAAAGAAATCTTATGATTTGGACTGTTTTGTTTTCATACTGCACATAATTAAAACAAGCAAAAAAACAAAAACAAACAAACAAACAAAAAACAAACAAACAAACAAAAAACACTTACTGGCTTTTTTTGTTTGCGATTTGATTTTATACCTACATTTTTTTTTATGATCTAGTTTTGTTTGTGATTGGGTTTAGTTTGTTTTCACACACATAATTAAACTAAGCAAAAAACAAAACAAAACAAAAAAAAAAAAAACAAAAAAAAAAAAAAAACAAAACAAAAAACACTTACTGGCTTTTTTTGTTTGTGATTTGATTTGATACCTAAATATTTAAATCAAGCAAAAAACAAACAAAACAAAACAAAAAACACTGACTTTCTATTCGGATCGTTTTGTTTTCATGCTGCACATAACTGAACCAAGGCAAAACAAAAAAGCAAACAAACAAAAACCTTATTAACTTCTTGTTTGTAGGGCTGAACGGTTCAAACCAAACATAAACCTTTCCAGTCATTTTCCACAGGAGCACAGATTAAACCTGGACTGCGTTCGCTCTGTTGTTCTTGGCTCTGTTCTCTAACTAAACATCATAAAGCGTTCACCATTTCTCAAAACTGGAGATAAACACAACAACTACCCCACATCAGTTAAACAACAACACTTCTCTCTAATAAAAAAAAACAAACAAACCCATGAACGAACGCTGTATGTCCACAATCTGCTGTGGTGTGAAGTTAACCACTGGACGATTAAACGATCATCAAACATATCTACGCTAATATATTTAGGAATATGGGATTCTGATCATTCCGAGTTTAATAAAAGTACAAAAAATCAGAAACATTATAGTTAACAACCCAACATAGAGGTCGTGGAGGTGCTGAGGAAAACGTACCAGCGTGCTACGAGGCTACATGACGCAACTCAGATTGGCCGACTAGCATGGGATTAGCATGAAGGATGAAGATCTGGAAGCTGGATGTGTTTGAATAAAGTGTACACATGATGAAGTGAGAAAGCTGGAAGGGCTAAAGGACTAAAGCACCGCTGTATTTCTCTCTTTAGTTAGATATCACATGAGGGCTGAATCTCACTGGCACCAGTATCAGCAGCCCAGTTCGACCAGAATGCATTGTGGGTAATGAAACCATTCATTCCTTCATTCATTTTCTACCGCTTATCCGAACTTCTCGGGTCACGGGGAGCCTGTGCCTATCTCAGGCGTCATCGGGCATCAAGGCAGGATACACCCTGGACGGAGTGCCAACCCATCGCAGGGCACACACACTCTCATTCACTCACACACACACACTACGGACAATTTTCCAGAGATGCCAATCAACCTACCATGCATGTCTTTGGACCGGGGGAGGAAACCGGAGTACTCGGAGGAAACCCCCGAGACACGGGGAGAACATGCAAACTCCACACACACAAGGCGGAGGCGGGAATCGAACCCCCAACCCTAGAGGTGTGAGGCGAATGTGCTAACCACTAACAACCCCCCCCCCCCAATGAAACCAATTACTTCCAAATATGGAGGAAGCTTCGACTAAAACTCAAATGTGCATTTTATAATAAATATGACGCTGCAAGTCATTTAGGGGGATTTGTAATTTAAGTATGCACTGATGTAAGCCAAGAGGAGCATGAGGTTGAATTGTGGGAAAGAAAATCAGGCTCTGAGAAACCAAAACATCTGACCTCCTGCCCTGCATCTGAGACACAACGTCCAAACTGTTTAATCTACCTTAAGCTCTACAACACCTTGACGCACCCCTTAGGATGTTGTCTTAAGCATGCTCGTGTAATTTAGCTTCAGATTCACACACACACACACACACACACACACACACACACACACACACACACACACACACACACACACACACACACACACACAGTGGTTGTCTGCACCTGCCTCTGGATCCACAGTGTTTGACACTTCATCTCTAGTCAAATCTGCACGACTCCAATGACTTAAGCCTCTTGCTTCACATTATCACTCCACTCCACTCCACACTGGCCCGAGTCACATCACACATCACACATCTACCCATCTGCCTATCTTTCTGGCCGTCTCGCCGTCTCACAGAAGCTCGCATAACTCATATGGAAGGATGGCAAGAAAAAGAAAAAAGAAGTGAGGGGGAAAAAAGGAGTATATTTGGAGCGGAGTGTCATTTTTATCAGCTGGAGGCGAAGGGGGCCGGAGTGTGTCAGCAGCGAGGCAGGCAGATGGCACACGGCTGTGGGTTAGAGATTGGCTTGCGTGCGATTTATCTCACAGAGACAGAGAATCTCCAGCATCTCGATGTAGATGTGTGCGTGTATCAGAAAGTGTGTGGGCTGCACGTAATGGCACGGAGAGTGTTTGATAAAGCTGCAGCCTGAAATGGAGGTCAGAACGTGTTGTAGTCGGAGACTGGCGAACGAAGCGATGCGTGTGTCCGTACGAAGGCGGAAATGCATTTAACACTGGGTCAGATCGACACGCACGGCGCGCTGACGCAGGCCGAAAGGCCGTCTGATTCACCACGCGACTGACTGACGAGACACAACCGGAGAGTTACGAGGCTTAATATAAAGCAACAGTGTGTGAATATGACATGATCTAATAATAATTAATTTCTAATAGAACACGCAGGACTTCAGCGTATATATTCATACTAATACTAACCAGCTGATGTTAGATTAACGAAGGAGTTTGTGTGTTCGTAAATATATCCAGTTAACATAAATTTTAAAAAATATAAAAACACAAACGGGGGCACGGTGGCTTAGTGGTTAGCACGTTCGCCTCACACCTCCAGGGTTGGGGGTCCGATTCCCGCCTCTGCCTTGTGTGTATGGAGTTTGCATGTTCTCCCCGTGCCTCGGGGGTTTCCTCCGGGTACTCCGGTTTCCTCCCCCGGTCCAAAGACATGCATGGTAGGTTGATTGGCATCTCTGGGAAAATTGTCCGTAGTGTGTGAGTGTGTGAGTGAATGAGTGTGTGTGTGTGTGATTATGCGTGCGATAGGCACAGGCTCCCCGTGACCCGAGAAGTTCGGATAAGCGGTAGAAAATGAATGAATGAATGAATGAATGAATAAAAACACAAACTTTTTTTCAGTGTTACTATTTGGTTCGTCACAGTGTCCCGGTTTCAGTTCAGTTTTCAGATGGATTTTGATGCCGATGTTTGATTTTGTTCGTCAGTGTAAAACGAAGGAACTGATCAATAATCGGTGTAACGTGTAGTTAATGTTTTATTTATAGTATAAAGTTTTAAAAAGGCTTCATTTCAACTCATTTAAAAAAAAAAACAAAAAAAAACGTTAGTGACTTTCGGACTACAACGACTATTCAACGATAGGGAAAGCTTGGGGTTAGTTCCGGTACATTCAGGCTGAAACCCTGATGTCTAAAGAGGTGGAGAGAGAGAGAGAGAGAGAGAGAGAGAGAGAGAGAGAGAGAGAGAGAGAGCGCTTGTGTTCATTTTTATTTACATGCAACATCTACCAAGTCCTGCTATTAAAAAAATATTTAGAGATTCAAACCAAAAGGAAAAAAGCTTCTGAGCCATTTTTCATTCTTTGGCCTTGAGTTATTTTCAGCAAAAGTCTGGCCTCGGCTGGATGGAACGTTGGTCTGCCTTCTGTGACGAGATCTTGGGTCACTTCTGCGACAGGATCAGTTTCCAAATGACTGGAATACACTCGATTTTTCTGCACCGCTTGGTTTCCAAATTCAGATCATTTCATTCTGCAAATCCGGAACCCTGGAAGCAAGCATCCTTTTTCTTTAATGCTTATTCTACACACACGCTCACATTGACCCCGGAGTCTAAGCTGGGGGACGCCCTGGATGGAGTGCCAACCAATCAGAGAGCACATTCACACATCATGGACAGTTTGATGCCAATCAGCCTACAAGGCATATCTTAGGATTGAGGTTGAAGAACCCGGAGAACCGAGTGGAAACCTCTGAAGCTTTGGAGATATCATAGAAATTCCACATGCACGGCGGAGGACATGTATCGAACCCCCAATCTCCTTAGTCTTGTGCAAGACTCTAAACTAATCCCCCAATCCTGGGAACTAGTATGAGCAAGGTGGAAGATGGTGACAAAGCGACAGCATGATAAGCCAGATTTGATTTGAGATTCTATTCAATTCTATGCAAATTCTATGACAATTTCAAACGACTGGTGACCCTATGACGACGTTTGCTAGAATAAAACAAACAAACAAACAAACAAACAAAAAGCAAGCATTGACAAAATCAGTCACTACACACACATAAAAAAAAATCAATAACCAACTCAAACTGCTGGCTAGCATGAATGTAGGGAAAATGACGCGTTAAATTAGCTCCGCCCACACGCGCAGCTGTGGCTAATAAATAGTAAATAGTTAGTCAATAACGTATGGTTCCCATTTACTATAAATGTAAAACCTTTTCATCTAAAACAATTTAAACAGAAGAAACATTATATGTATACAGTGATACCTCGAGATACGAGTGCATTGAGATACGAATTTTTTGAGATATGAGCTGTGATTCGACCAAATTTTTTGCCTTGAGATACGAACAAATTTTCTAGATACGAGCATCCGAGCCACCGCCACCGAAACAAAGATCCCCAACAACCGCGTGTGAGATAAGAACATCTGGGAGTAAATAAAAGGGAGGAAGAAACAAACCTTCTTGGACAGGTTTTTATTAAAACGACCGGCAGATGTTAGTGAGGAAAGAGTGACAAAAAAGGCAAAAACAAGTGACGAGAAAAGCGATGAAGAAAATTAAGCGAAGTTAATGTAAAGAAAACAGAAATTGTAGAAATTAAGTTGAGTTAAGTTAAAACAATTTCAGTTAAGTTGGTTAATTTTAGTGAAGTTTAGTTAAGTTCCATTTAAGTGTAAAGTAGCATTAAGAGTGTACAGCAGCGAGTAAGTGGACGAAGGTGAAAGCGTAATTCCTCCTAACTCCTCCGCCCGTTTACTCCTCCCTCAACCTCAATGCGCATCATCCGTTACTGTATGTTTTTACACAATATTTGTCATTTATAAATACAGGTACTGAACATTTTTCATATTCAAAACACACAAACCAAACAACTGGAGTGGAATTTTGCGCGCTGGAACGGATTAATGGGATTTCAATTCATTTAAATGGGGAAAATTGCTTTGAGTTACGAGCGAATTGAGATACGAGCAAGAGGTCACGGAACGAATTAAACTCGTATCTCGAGGCATCACTGTATACAGCTATTTCATTACATAAACAATATTTTCAAAGGCAAAACAGCTAAACGCACAAACTGCAGTCCGTTCCCGTTTCCTTCCGGCGTGGCCGCAAATCGTCTGTGATCTTTCCAGAAGTTTGGGCATATGCTCATTGTGTGTTTGCCAGCTGTTTCACACGTCAGCAGCACGTTTACATCCTTCAGGTT